>NC_085879.1:990000-1020000 GCF_034702125.1 Engraulis encrasicolus
GTTCATAGGTGATGATGACAATGATGATGACAAAAACATCACAGTGGGGAGAAGAGAAGAGAAGAGAAGAGAAGAGAAGAGAAGAGAAGAGAAGAGAAGAGAAGAGAAGAGAAGAGAAGAGAAGAGAAGAGAAGAGAAGAGAAGAGAAGAGAAGAGAAGAGAAGAGAAGGGTATTGCAAAAGCAGCCAGAAGGTCTGCAGTCACACTGTGTGAAATGTGAGGATTGATAGCCTGGGATAGCATTATCATATTATGTCATGTGGGACACATTATTTTATCGGGAGAAACAGATGTCCTCTTTTCTCTTTCTCTCGTTTGCCATGCATTTGCAAGCGGCTGGGATAATTTTCTTCGTTTTTTTCTTTCATTCATTCGTTTTTGTTTTTCAGGAAGGAATCGTTTTGATTTGCATCTGTCTCCAAGCACAAAAGACAACAAGAAGACGAAGTGATGTAAGGCGAAGTCATGTCAGATTCCAGAGCCCACACACAAACTTCTCCCACCACACAACACAAAGTTTCATCACACGGGCCACCCGGCGACAAACGCAAGGCACATTATCACCCCCTTTTTAATCCCACTCACATTCAATTTCACACCATGAAGGTAAACCACAATCAATCTTCATCTGCACACAAGAAAAGAAGCCATCTCAAAAGACCGTCACTGAAGAAAAAGACCTGACAGGCAAATGACTTGCAATCATGAAGGGATCTAAAACGGGAACCTTAGGGCCTTGCGGTGATAGTGTGTTCCATCTGCAGGTGTGCCGATGCTTCCACCAGGTGTTCACCCAAAAGAAGGGGCATTCAGAGACTGCAGGTAGGATGGAGCTGAGCGTGTAGGATGGATGAGCAGAGGGTGGCAAATAAGCAGTGTGGGCAAGCCCTCCTGCAGAGCCATCACTCCACGTCTTCCACCCAGGTAGTTCCTGTGTGTGTATGTCTGTGTGTGTGTGTGTGTGTGTGTGTGTGTGTGTGTGTGTGTGTGTGTGTGTGTGTGTGTGAGAGAGAGTGAGAGAGAGAGAGAGAGTGAGAGAGAGGCAGAGATAGAGACAGAGAGAATTGTGTGTGTGAATGCATGTGTTTGTGGTTGTGTATTTGTGTGTACATGCGTGTGCGTGTGCGTGTGCGTGTGCGTGTGTGTGTGTGTGTGTGTGTGTGTGTGTGTGTGTGTGTGTGTGTGTGTGTGTGTGTGTGTGTGTGTGCGCGCGTGCGTGCGTGCCTCCGTGTGTGCGTGTGTGTGAGAGAGAGTGAGAGAGAGAGAGAGTGAGAGAGAGGCAGAGATAGAGACAGAGAGAATTGTGTGTGTGAATGCATGTGTTTGTGGTTGTGTATTTGTGTGTACATGCTCAGTTGTGCGTGTGCGTGTGTGTGTGTGTGTGTGTGTGTGTGTGTGTGTGTGTGTGTGCGTGTGTGCGTGTGTGCATGCTTGTGTTTGTGTGTCTGTGACACAGCTGTTGGCTCTCTGTAATAATGTGGAGCATAAAGTGGGGGCTCTGTGAAAATGAAAGCTGGAGTGATTACCACGGCAACACTCGAACCATTTGCCAGACACAAAATGTCACCTTGTTGCACAATGGCCATCCTTTTCTCTGTGGAGACACCTGGATCCCACAGCCATCTCTCCACCATGCGACCTTCAGATTGATTAGCAACCGGTAAGACTGCAGACCACGTTCTGTCTTTAAAACGAGTGATGAGTTTCCTTCCGACACATTTGGGTGATTTTTCCGAGGAACTTGGAACTTTCAATGTGGAAATCAAACTTGGACACACAAATAGACATGCCATTCAGTCAAATTACTATTTTCAGCTAACGTCCATGGTGCCAATCATGTCAGCTACGCACATGTGTGACCTATGAGACCTACTGTATGTGATTTTATCAGGGACAGCAGCGATACAGTACACAGCTCTGGCCTCCTGGCTTCTGGCACACAAACAATCTTAGCAGTAGTTCTGCCTCTTGTCCAGGGTTGTCAGATGTGACTGATGATGTCCAGCCCAATACACTATATGCACAAAGATAGCCTGGAGGCACTAAATCCTGCCTAATTTTAACTAAATTCAATTGTGTCCATGATAGGCCCTATGTGTTTTCTTACCTGCAGGTGGTCATCCTAAACAGCACAATTGTGCGGGAAACTGGTGACCCTCCTTCTGTCCTCCCGAGCTGGAAACACAGGCTACAGTTTACAAACGCGGCTACAAACGGAGCGTCAAATAAATACTGGAGCCATCACTCATCGGAGGCCTTGCTGCAGAAAGGCAGCATTCATCTCCACAGCGGAAGATCTACAGTAAGAGCGGGAGGTGAGAGGTGAGGGGGCAGGGCACGTGCATCCATCCACAGAGGAGGAAACGGAGGACGTGAACGCTTTTTGCTTGCTTCATGCTCAACTATTCATGAGATGAGTCACAGTGGGCCGACTAGGGAAGTTGCGTGGCAGGTGACTGCTCTGCAGCAGCGCTTCTCCTGCTGTACGAACTTACATCTACCTTGGGGACGCTAGGCACGCCATCTGATACAAGACCACTGGAGGACAAGAAAAGGTCCTTCTTAGTCTTTGTACGGAAGGTTCCTTTATAGAGCGACTATAGTACAGATGTTCTGATTAAAAATAGAGCACCTGTTCAACTACCAAAGTAGGCCTACTGTAGATGTACAGTGTTTTACAGTTCAGCATAGTGTACCGTTAAGCTTGGGGGCAAAGTAAGTCTCAGCTAAGGCTACACTGAGAACAATAGACACTTTCTACACAAATATCCCAACAAATGACTGGACATACATTTCAACAAACCATCTGGAAAATCTCTGACACAAAACACAAAAAGAGCTTCTAAAATGAGTCTCTTGTGCAACAGCAGAACCTGTTTGGCTGCCCTGGGTTGGCCGTGTCTGGGATCTCTCTGGGAACGTCATCAGAAAGTAGGTGTGCTAACACGGCAGCCTGCCTCTTGAACCAGGAAGTCAAATCTGGGAGCTGTTTGAGTGTTTAAAAACATCACCAGTGACCACTTCACTTCAATGTGTGCCTGAGAGCTTACAGCAATAACATAAGGCCTATTTTGAATTCTGAATAGCATTACACTCTGACCATGACCTGGTGCTGAGTTATGAAAAACGTGAATGCCGGAAAAAGAGAAATGGAAAAAGACAAGTACTGTACAGTACGGTAAAAACATGACTTATTGTCCTATAGCTTACTGTGTTGGCAAAAGATTCAGTTCAGCAATACTGAACATAGGGAGTAAAGAAATGTGCTTAAGTCCTACCTGTATATTTTTTTCTATCTTCATAGTGATGTGAAAAGATAGTGTTGATTTTGTTTTCTGTCAGCTTAATGACAGTGTAAATGCAATGTGTAAGTGTCAACATTATTTTTTCATAACAAAATGACAAATCGGGACACTCTGTGAGGGCTAGGCATACAAGTGAAAAAAGCTTACAAGGAGCCGATCAGAAATCGTTATATAACATCAGTCCAAAACTGTGACTGTGTAGCTTACCTTGCCTTGACACTTTGGGTGGATTTTTACTCAAGAGATCTAAAGATTTCTACTTTCCTTCCTACTTTCCTTTCTACTTTACTTTATTTTTTTAAAATGTATTGTTCTTTTCATGTTTATTTCTTTTTACCATATGTTTTTAATCTTAGTGTTTTAAATGCTCTTTGACTCTAATGTCTTTCTTCTTTTCTTTGCTTGTTTTCCTTCCTTTTGCATTTGTTTTTTGTGAAGCACATTGAGTTGCACCTGTGTATGAAATGCGCTATAAAAATAAATTTGACTTGACTTGACTTGACTTTCCAGGACTACTTTAGGGATGGCACAGAAACTTGTGAAAAATCTTAGTTGCCCTTGCATGATGCGCAATGAGCTAATTAGCCAGCATTTTGTTTTTGTTAACTTGTGGTGTGATTTCACCACAGCAATGTCCTTACAGCTTACTATCAGTTTAAAAAGAATGGCTTGGCCGTTCTATCTCACAGAACTTGGGATATGACAAGCTGTCCGTGTCTATTACACCTTCGTGCCACCGCAGGGCAGTTTCACACATGCCTCAAAAGTTTGCAAAAGTTTCCCATTGTCTGTCGATCATCTGTGCGTATAAGTAAGACAAAAAAACGAGACAGCTAACGTCCCATCACTGTGACTCAGCCAGCAGCCCAAATTAACGGACAGCTATTTTGGATGAGAGGGCGAGCGCAGAATAGGAGGGAAAAGACATTATTTCACCAGTTGCTCTAAGAGTGAGAGAAAAACACAAAAAAATGATGTCATCCGTCTTCATGGTGTAAACTGGACACATTTGGATACAAGCTAAATAAATGACAAACAAAGAAAAGGAAATAAATAAAAGTCATGACGTGACTTCCAGGCATGAGCAGGCTGATGAAGGTGTGTGCGTGTGTGTGTGTGTGTGTGTGTGTGTGTGTGTGTGTGTGTGTGTGTGTGTGTGTGTGTGTGTGTGTGTGTGTGTGTGTGTGCGTGCGTGCGTGTGCGTGTGTGTGTGTGTGTGTGTGTGTGTGCCGTGTGTGTGTGCGTGTGTGTGTGCGCGTGTGTGTGTGCGTGTGTGTGTGCGTGTGTGTGTGCGAGTGTGTGTGTGTGTGTGTGTGTGTGTGTGTGTGTGTGTGTGTGTGTGTGTGTGTGTGTGTGTGTGTGTGCGTGTGTGTGTGCGCGTGTGTGTATATGTGTGTGGCTCAGTGTCCCATCCCACAGCTGTAAGGGTTAAGTACCGCTCAGCCCTGTGTGACTGGCAGGGGTTCAGGGGGGTGCGGAGGCCATTAGCCTTGTTAGCCGGGGCCAAGCAGGCCGGGGCAGTGAGGCTATGAAGCCAGAGAGAGAGGAGATGGGAGGGAAGGCTCTGTCACACAGGGCAGGACGACACCAGAGCAGAGACCTAGCTAGTAGCCTCCTCCCCCTCCACCTCCACCCCTCCACCACCACCACTGACACGAGTCGCTCTCTTCTCTTCAACCTCTCTTTCTTCTCCTTCTCTCGCGCTCTCTCTCTCTCACTCGCTCTCCCTTCATCTATCCCTCCCTCCCTCCCTCTCTCTCTCTCTCTCCTTGTAACTTTCTCTATCTCTCTCTTTTCCCTCGATCTGTCGCTTCGTCTTCGCACATTAAAGCCGGGCCCGTAATCACTGAGGGGACTTAGCCAATGATGTGCTTATCAAACGGCATATTTCAAAAAGGGATCTTAAAAGGCCCGGGGGCAAAGATGCAATAAGAACGCATTTGTATCTGGATGAAAGGGAGCGGCGCAGACGGACCTTGCATCAGAATGGGGGAGCTCATTAGCATCTGCTGCTAAAGTGTGTAGCGCAAGGAAAGGAGACACAGAAAGGGAGAGGGAGAGAGAGAAAAAGAAAGGGACAGTAAGAGTAGAGGAAGAAGGAGGAGAAGAAGAAGAAGAAGAAGAGAGGAGAGATAGTGAGACCATGTAAGAAGGAGAAAGGAGAGACAGTTAGTGAGAGAGAGAGAGAGAGAGAGAGAGAGAGAGAGAGAGAGAGAGAGAGAGAGAGAGAGAGAGAGAGAGAGAGAGAGAGAGAGAGGGTAAGAGAGAAGGGGGATAGAGAAGGAGACGGTATGAGAAAGAGAGGAAGAAAGAAAGCAATGTAGTTACAGAGAAAAAAAGGAAAGAAGAGAATGCAAAAGAGTCAAAGAGAAAGGGAACGGGAGAGCGTGAAATGACTCCTTTTCTTTCCCCCTTGGTATGGCGGACTCCCCTAAAAAGTAACAAGAGAGCAAATACATATTTGAACAAAGGCATGAGGCCTCTTGAAGTGCTGGCCCAGAGGACAATCCATGAGGTGGCTCTGCTGTGGTTTGGGGGGCACGCACCGAAACCCTGCTATCTTTCTTTTTCTCTCCATTCTCCCCTCTCTCTCTCTCTCTCTCTCTCTCTCTCTCTCTCTCTCTCTCTCTCTCTCTCTCTCTCCCTAAACAGAACAGGCCCGTCTGTGTGAGTGAGGCAGGCACGGCTTTGATATCAGCGAAAGCCACTCAGCAGTAGCGATGCGAATGAGCAAAGGGAGCAGCTAATCTGCACTTCCAACCCACTTGAAAGGGCTCCCTGTGTCCCAAACGCCGGCGCAGTGGGGACTGCAGGCAGGCGGACGATGGGCGAGCGAAAGGGCCGAGCTGTCACCGAACTCACTCGTGAAAAAAAAAAAATAGGCCTATCAAAATATAAAAAAGTAACTTTGAGCCGGCTTTGCAGCAAGGATGGCTCCATGGGCCATTCTGGGCAAGTGTTGTTTTCATGAGCTCCCCTTTTTTCAGCTCTGAGAGGAGATGAGGAGAGGAGGAGAAGATGCCGATTGAAGCCTCTCCTCTCAAGGTGCAAAACGGCCCTTGTGATATTGGAAGTGTGTTTGTGTGTGTGTGTGTGTGTGTGTGTGTGTGTGTGTGTGTGTGTGTGTGTGTGTGTGTGTGTGTGTGTGTGTGTGTGTGTGTGTGTGTGTGTGTGTGTGTGTGTGTGTGTGTGTGTGTGTGTGGGTTATTTTTTACATTGTGTGTGTGTGTGTGTGTGTGTGTGTGTGTGTGTGTGTGTGTGTGTGTGTGTGTGTGTGTGTGTGTGTGTGTGTGTGTGTGTGTGTGTGTGTGTGTGTGTGTGTGTGTGTGTGTGTGTGTGTGTGTGTGTGTTTGTGTTCCAATAAGAGAGAGAGACGCCCTACGTGTTCATGAAAAGCGCATGTCCGTGCGTGTATGCCCATTGCGGGATAGACAGTTGAAAACAATAATATACACTTGATTGAAAATGTTAATGCAATATTTAAAAGAATAACAATATGAGTGTCTAGTAATACCAGAAAAATTGGGCCATCTTTGGCTCCCAGTGCAGCCTTTTGTTTGCTTGCCAGCTGTTGTTATGCACTGCATTGTTTTGTTGTTTTTGGAAGTGCAGTCTCGCACGATGGAAACAAGTATTGGGGCTCCAGTCATCTCCCATGGGATATGTGTATGAGCACGCTTGTGTGTGTGTTTGTGCATATGCTTTATGTCTTTCACTGCTGTGAGCGATAAATAGAAAGTGTATTAGATCTATACTGTTGCCTTAAAATCCACGCAAGCGCCTGCATGTGCACACGCACACACACGCACACCACACACACACACACACACACACGCACACGCACACGCACACGCACACGCACACGCACACGCTCACACACACACACGCACACACACACACACACACACAAATTAAACACACAATGCTTGTGCATACACGCACAATTTAACACACAACCACACACATTTTTCAGTGAGTCAATTTGGGATTCAGAGACCAATTACCTTAATTACGCTCTTCTCCTTCCCTCCCTCTTTCCATGCGTCTTCCGCTCGCTCTCGCTTTCTTTCTCTCTCTCTCTCTCTCTCTCTCTCTCTCTCTCTCTCTCTCTCGCTCTCCACTATACACTAACCTGCCTTCACTCACATATGAATTGAACTGCCATCCCATTCAACACGCATAGGGTTAAATATGTATGATATTGGTTCGCCTTTTATATCTGTTACAACTTTAACTGAAGGCTGTCCTCAAGGTGGCTTCCAGCAAATTGGTGAAGTCACACACTGATGTTGATCGTGAAGTCCTGGCTCTCTATGTTTCCACTCTACTTCATCCCAAACTTGTTCAATTGGGTTCAGGTTAGGACTCTGTCAAAGTCAGTCAAGTTCAGCCATACCATACTTTCTAATCCATTTCTTTATGGACCTTGCTTTGTGCACTGGTGCAAAGTCATGTTGGAAAAGGAAGGGACATGCTCCATTGGAAACATGGAATTGTCCAAAATGTTTTGGTAGCAATCATATACACACATTCCTCAACCTTGTGGACCTTATATTCAGGATCGTCTTATATTTGGACCAACGCGGTATGTAGGTAGCCTTATACTATAACTATTCGAGCAATTGAATGTATGCAAGCCACACGGCTAAGCAAGGGTAAACATGGCCCAGTTGGATAAAGCCCAACAAGACGCCAAATTCTAAATCCTATCGGCTGTCTCTCTGTCTACTTGCAGAAAGCCAATCCTTTATTCCTTGTATATTACTCAACTGCCTGACCTCTTGCCTTTCTCACCTTTCTGCATGAACTGAAAACCTTTTTATGACTGCCTCTTGCATTTACCTGTTGCCTCGATTCCTGCTGGCGAGCAGTTTAGCACTTAGCTGTGATGCCACATGTAACGACCTTGCGTCAAGCTCACCTTACAGCCAGACAGAGTATGTCTCAGTGAGGGCACCATGAACACATCTGTACCCATACGTTATGAGGTGACAGCAATACATCATCAGGTTGTTCCCATCAGGAACATCAGCTGACTAGACTCCTATCTTCCATATTTCCATCCACATTTCTTCCCTCTGCCAGTTCAGGTGTGCTGCTGTTGATGGCCTACCCGTCGAGCTGAGATACAAACTGCTCTTGGGTCAGGGGTTAGGGTTAGTGTTTTATTTAGGGCAATGTTAAGAGGCAACTGATAGAGCAGTCCATTTTGACAGAAAATTGCCACTGACCCTGCTTTCTGGCATCATTCCCTGGATTGTTTTCTCTTTTTTTTTGGTGCACCTCTGACACCTGATGCACCACATCGTAGGTAACGATACAGTAGCGTCTGCCCTTGTAAGAACTGTCCATCACCTATGTAGGCAGAACACTGTGTTAAAATCATACCTTTTATAGGTCACTCTCATCTTCAACTTGTCTCTGTCAGCTTCCTCCAGAGCACAGGCATCAGATATTCAAAGGTCTCTCTCTCTCTCTCTCTCTCTCTCTCTCTCTCTCTCTCTCTCTCTCTCTCTCTGACACGGGGATCACCTGTGCCACAACATTTTGATAAGAGATTCACTGCAACTTCAGAAGATCAGCAGTACTGACAGGTTGTGGCTGAGGTTCAGGCACACCGTTGTTGGCCTCGTGTTCTTTGCCCTTTCTTCATGTGGTTTGGAACATATATGTCAGGCCTCTTGGGGTATCGAAATCGGGGAAACAGCATCTGGTGTGACATGGGTTCCCTGAAGCTCAGACACGATAGTGTCAACTCAAAAACTTTATCTTAATGAAGCCTAAAAGAACAAAGGCAAAGCAGATTCTGGGTGAGCGCACAATAGTTGGCCTAAGATATAAGGAGTGCTCACCTCAATTGTCATTTGATCAAATCCGCTGCTGGGAGACATGTACACAACAACAAGAAAATACACAAAATAAATTTGCCCGAGTAGATTATTATCATTGTTTTTCTTCAGAAGTGCTTTGAAAAAAGGCGGAGAGCCTTCCCCCCAAATAAAGAAAAGGCGCAATTACAAAATGAACCTGGGAGTTGTGGGTATTCTCAAGTGACAAACACCATGCGCACGACTTCAAGCTTGTCAGCCTATTACAAGGTGGCTTATTACCAAGCCAGTGATTTCTCAAAAGTGCTCTCTATGGATAATTAAGCCCCAAGTGCAACCATGGTACTCCCAATCATACACGCTCACTCTCTCTCACTCTCACAGACACACTCACACACACACACACTCTGCCTTTTGATATCCCGGTGCTATGCTCTCATGATGCTGCAGAGAGGCTTTGATAAGTTGTGGAAATCAATGGGGGAAAGGGTTTGATTTCAGAACAAATGCAGGTTGGCTCTCTGTGGATGTGTGGAAACAGGGACCTGTAACACGAAGTGCAGTTTCTAATTTGTTTTCTCCAATGTAATGCTGTTTTTAGGTTATTATTTTCAGTGTGTGTGTGGAGTTTTTTTCTACAAAGAAATAGCTCATTGGGATTTTAACCCTATACTGCACACATTATTATCCCATCATGGAAAAAAATCTTATTGTGGTTTTTGTCACATAAAATTAACTTCTTGTGACATTTTTGCAATTTTTTTCAAAAAAAGTTTTTTGGGGGGGTACTTTTAGGTTTGTTGCCATACGGCAACATTGTGCAGTTACGGAAAGGATCCAGTGTACATTTTCCCTCCAAGACCAAACAAGGGTCATACAACATTATGGATTATTTTATAGAAATATAATTGTTTTAATCTAGGACAAACATTAAAAGTTTACCTACAAGTTCAAGGGAGTTATTTAACACATTTTTGTCATGAGAGAACAAGTGAATACTGTTTATTATATCCCCGAAAAACAGTATTTCAGTGGTATTACTTTGACCAACCACCAATGAATATATTAAGTATTAACACAATATCTGTGCATAGATTTGCACAAAAATGTGTATGGTAACTGTCTATAATATGTACATGAACTGATTTAATTTTGGAAGCCAACACTTTCAAGATGGCCGACATTCAAGATGGCCGATTTGCGGGCCAGGCATCTTTCAACATAACCGACAGTTTATTTGTCATAACTTTTGAATGGATGCTTGGATTTACACTAAACCTTGTGTGATAACACTCTATAATGAGTAAATAAGTCATGTAAAATTGTGAGGCCAGTGCTTTCAAGATAGCTGAATTTCAAGATGGCTGACTTTGAAGTTGGCAATCTTT
This sequence comes from Engraulis encrasicolus, assembly GCF_034702125.1. NCBI lineage: Eukaryota > Metazoa > Chordata > Actinopteri > Clupeiformes > Engraulidae > Engraulis > Engraulis encrasicolus. The sequence goes on from NC_085879.1 coordinate 1,000,522, forward strand.
CGAGACGGCCTACCTTTTGTTTACGCCACAACTTTTCAATGGGTGCTTGGATTTGCAGTAAATCTTGTGTGTTAATAATATAATTGGTTTATGAGCTGTTTGAAATTTCGAGATTATGCTTTTGAAATGGCTGACTTTCAAAATGGTTGACTTTGTACAATCATTTTTGATCGGGTTGACAGATTTGCACAAACGTTGTGTGCTAATTAGCCTAATTATAACATACACATGAAGTCAAAACATTTTGGAGGCTTCAAATGGTCAAGATGACAGTAGCTTTATGCTCTAATCTGGGGTTTGGGGATTTTTGTGGTATACCTCTGGCAGTCTGGGGAGGCTGCATAGGCCTTGTTCGCTTTTCTGCATGTACTCAGAGTGAAAGCTCATAAAACAGTTCTGTACACCTATTATAACATTTTTAATGTTCATTACAGACTGCCATTTACACAAATTATAAATATTATCAGTTATCAATCATTCAATCAATAAATAAATCAATTAATCAATCAATTAGAATTGGGTATTTGTATCAATACACTTTCCCTATTGACCGTCTTGTTCCATTACCGCACAATGTTGCCGTATGGCAACATACCTATTTTTCAACATAAAATGGAAATAATTTTAGTTGAAAACAAAACATGTGATGAAAACAGACCATGACTAATTATAGATCATCCCAATATTTTTAAACATTTTGTAAATATTGCAAAAAGTGTGAAAAATCTTGGCCAATACCAGAGCAATCTGTCAAGGACACACGCTCATGTACAGTGAGGGAAAGAGCAAGCCTGGGGCAGTGTGTGGTGTCAGGTGATGTCAAGAAACCACATAATTGGATAAAACAAGGCCACAGTTTCAATATGAAAACCAATCAGTGTCTATTATTTATATTTAAATACCAGGAAATGCCAAAAGAATGGTATGTTGCCATATGGCAACACCGTGCAGTATAGGGTTAAGAAAGTTCTTGCAAAAGGCTGAACATTTCAAGGCCTAGAGCGTGGTCCTTGGTCATTGAGGAGCACTCCTGATTTTTTTGCCTATAAAAACTCAACAATTCTTTTTAACACATTTAATAGCATAGTCATATGACATGCTGTAGAATAGAAGAGGATTGATTGCCCCAGTCCAAATCACATCATAATGAGTGTTTTACTGTTACAAAATACACATTGACCTACTACTTGGTAGGATGAGATGAGACAAGCTTTAAAGGCCATGGTGTGTTTCATAAAATGCAGCTGCTAACTTTTTGGAACTAAAGGCTAGTGTGCGCTTCCCAAAGCTAACCGATTTTTAACCTGTACAGAATCCATAACTGGTTTGTCACATAACCCCAGTTCACTGCAGAATGCCTTCCTGTTTTTCCGCTGCTCATCTTTATTTCAGTCCCAAGCTTCGAGTCAGCTCTCATTCACATGGGCATTGGGACGGGGCTGGTTGTGCAGTGACCCGCACGCATGTGGCAATGTGGCATTTCAATTGTAATTCAGTCCACTGGAAAAAATTAATAGGAATTAATAACACCGATTTTTCAACTGACTTGAATTATGACATTTTCAAGGGGAAAGAAGTCTAGGTTCTGTTCACACAAATGAATGTGAGTGTGAGTAACCCCTGTGGTCATGTAAATGCTGGGCTATTAGACCAAGCCCTTTCTGCTTGACCCGGCATGCCCACACAGACTCAAGGTAAAAATGAGAGAGAAGAAAAAAAAAACAAGACTAAACGACAACTGTGTTATTTAATCAGACAGCTGACTCCATAACCAAACCTCAAAATCTCTCTCTCTCTCTCTCTCTCTCTCTCTCTCGCGCGCGCGCGCGCCGACCTGACTCAGACTCGGATTATATACCATGCCTTGTGTATTTTACAACGGGCATGACATCACCATGTACTACGGTGACCGCAAACTCAACCCTAATGGCCATGTCTGCCTGTTGTTGCTTCAGTATATGTACACATACATATGAATACATTAATGTGTGTTGTACAGTAGTCTGTCTGCCTTGATTAAATGTAGGTTTAATCTGCAATGACCATGAGGGCAGTCATCATTATATCAGAGGACAGGAGTCATGTCTTGCAGGAGGACGGCGTTGTAAACGTAGAGTGTTTATGACAGCCTGCATGGCTAAGAGGTTTTAGGTCAGGCTATGGCATGGTTTACAATCCAGGTGTTAGATAAACACCAATTAAATGAAAGTGAAAGCTTTTGAGGTGGATGGGATGATTGAAAGGTCTGTTTAGACTATATCCATTGTATGGTTCATAGTAGTAAGATGTTAATGCACTAAATAATGTATTGGTTATGCTTGTACAGGAATGTGGGTGAAATTATATATTAATATGATTATGCTGTGTAGGGATTTGCATGTGAGGCATGTTTGTAAACAATAACAAATGACAGGGATTGAACATATATATTTATATTTTATTTATATTTCAGTTCTGGAAGGATATCTTGTACACCAAATATCCCATTGGCAGTTAAGCGCATTCAATGTGTTTATAAGCCATAAACAGTCACTTGGTTTAACAAACACAAATACAAAATTAAAATAACAACAAAATAATGGACTGCATGTAAGTAAACATACAAAAGAATCCCATGCCTACTCAGTAGGTAACTACAACATTCCAACTCCTGAAGATGTATTTACATTAAAAAAATATAGTTTATAGTTTTCTTTTTTTGCTTACATCCGAAAGAAATGACCAGTGCCCATGAATCTGTTCCCTTCGTTCCTTGAAATGTAACTTACATTCTCTTAAAAAAAAATCCCTTCCACGTTAAGGCTCGATGCAAAGCATCAACTTGCGCACATGACTTGTGTCAGAAAACGCCAGCAAGGCTTCACAAAAGGCACCGAAAAACTTGAAAATATGAGAGTGAAAGAAAAGAAACCCTCCCTCCCCTCCCAAAAAAAACAAAACAGACTGCCTTGTCACGTGTGAGAAAGGTAAGGATAGTACCAGTGGATGATATATACAAAAAAAGAGAAACTAACAACACTCTTACACATGCTTCAGAATACTTAAGTGCGTTTTTTTTAAATCCCAAACAAAGTCAAGAACTTATCACAGCATTTTCACTACGTAATACGGAAAGGATCTTATAAAATATGGCCCTGCTCAATTCAAATAATACAATGCAAATATGCAAATAATTTTTCACAACAATGGTACCAAAAAATGAAGAGAACATAATGAAACATGGCACCTGTACAATATACATATACTGTAACTTATGTATATTAGCCAAAGTCTTTTGTAAATGTCTCCTTTGTTTTGTATGAGCTTAAAGACTGCAGGTTTTGAATTCAAAGACAGTTGAAATCCTTGTTTTTCTCTGATGTGTGTAGGTATGTTTGAGTGTGTCTCTGTGTACAGTCAGAAAAAAAATAAAGACCTGCCATAGCTTGTTTTCTGCCTTTCATCATTACGCTTTCTTATGCCTTGTTTTAGGTAAGGGATTTTGGGGAGTGGAGAACAGTTCCCTTTTGTCTTCTTGCTGTCTTTGTTAAAGTCCTTGACAATTTTCTTTTCTCCACTGTCTCTGTCTCTCTTTCTCTCTCTCAACTCAAGGTTCTGGAGGGGAACGAGCAGAAAAGTGCTTTTCAGAGGAAGTCTTTTTGATGGCCCTCTCTTAAGTCTCTGTGTGTCTCTCTCACACTCTCTTTCTCCTCTCTCTCTTCTCCTCTCCCCAGTGGCTCATCTGAGCCGAGCTCCGCTTGCACTGAGCTGCACGACTTTGCAAATGCAGTGGTCTTAGAGTGCATGGGCAGGGCGGGAGGGAGAGCAGGGAAAAGAAGGGTGGCTGGAGGGAAAACAACTGTCTCTTAGCAGATCTCGGCTGTCCGTGGCGAGAGTGTGGTCTGCATGTCGGGCAGCGGAGTGGTGACGGGCGAGCTGTAGATGTTGGTGGCCACCGAGGAGGGGAAGGAGGTGGCTACCTGCGTATGGAAGGCGCTGCTCGCCGAGGAAGGGTACGTTGTGGCGATGGAGGGGGAGGGGTAGCAGGAGGGCACCGGCGACGGGTAGGAGGACACCGGAGACGGGTAGGAAGCGATGGGGGATGGGTAGCTAGACACTGGGGAGGGGATGGAGATGCTGGTGGCGGACACGGTTGAGCAAACGCCTACACCTGCTGCTGCTGCCGCCGCTGCACTCTTGTCAGCCTTCTTGTCCTTCTGCCGCAGGTGGATCTTGGTGTGGCGCTTGCGCTCGTCACTGCGGGCAAACTTGCGGCCGCAGATCTCGCAGGCGAAGGGCTTCTCGCCGGTGTGCGTGCGGATGTGTGTGGTCAGGTGGTCGCTGCGGCTGAAGTTGCGCATGCAGATGCGGCACTGGAAGGGCTTCTGGCCCGTGTGGATGCGGATGTGGCGCGTCAGCTCGTCGGAGCGGGAGAAGCGGCGGTCGCAGGTCTCCACAGGGCAGGCGTAGGGCCGCTCGTGTGGCGGCGTCTTGCTGGGCCGGTTGGGGTACTTGCGCATGCGACTGGGCTTGATCAGCTGCGACTGGTAGACGCTCTTCAGGTCCTGCGAGCCCGTCTGGGTGGCGAACGCTTTGATGGTGGAGAGCGGCGTGAGCGAGGGCTGCTGCTGCTGGCCCACCTGTGTCTGGAAGGGTTTCTGGTCTGGAGGCACCAGGCTGATCTCGCTCTGCTGCTGCGGGAAGAGGTAGTCAGGGATGATGGGCACGGGGAAACTGGGCCCGTTGCTCTTGCCGTTGGGGTAGGCGGGCGGTGGGTACTGCAGGGCACCCCCCACGGCCCCCACAGTGCTGGGGAAGCTGGAGCTTTGCTCCGGGAAGATGTCGGGGCTGGTGCTGGAGTAGGTGGGCGCCGCCGAGTAGATAGGATTGGGCTCGCTCTGGTGCACGGCACAGCTGAGGGAGGCCGAAGAGGAGGACGCCACCAGGGAGGAGGCGGAGGACACAGGGGAGGAGGAGGAGGAGGACGGAGTGTTCAGAGAAGCTGCGATGGACACGGAGGAGGCTGAGGACGCAACGGCGGCCGCCAACGCCGAAGCCGTGCTGGAGGGCGTGTTGATGCCCGCAAGGCCACTGACCAGGCTGAAGAGGGGCTCGCCCCACAGGCTGGCGGCGCCACTCACAGCCGGCTCCAGGGTGAAGCGGCCCGTGTAGGAGATGGGTGGCAGCCGCTGCGTGTAGGTCTGCTCCGCCAGTGACTTCTCGCAGTTCAGGGAGATCTCGGACAGAGTGTCTGCAGGGGACGCACAGAAAGAGGGCATGCCATTTAGAAACAACATTCTCTCTGTGTTTGTTTTTTTGTCTCCCCAACCCCATGCATCACAACACTGTGCCTTTTTTTTGTAGTTATACAGAGATCCCCTAAGCTGCGGCTATGAGAGTAGGTTGTGTGGGTGTGTGTCGTGTAGGTAGTGTTGTTAGTTGGGGGTCCGGCGTATGTGTATGACTCTTGCTGTCCCCTTCTCTTTTTAAATGGGACATGCAGGTGCTGACACAAAGCAGGACAATCACCCCCAACACACACACACACACACACACATACACACACACTCCCCTGTGCCTCCCAAAGACACCGGCTTCTCAGACCCCCCCATCCCAGCCCCCAACTTCCCCTCGAGAGGCACAGAAGCGCCTGCTCAATCCAAGCCATCTGCATGCATGCTTTTTCTTCCTCTCCCTCCCTCCCTCCCTCTCTCCTTCTCTCACACTCCTGCTCCTCTCTCTCTCTCTCGCTCCCTCTCCCTCACACACACAGCTTCTGAATTCCATTACATCGCCAAAGGCAATTGATTACTGAAAGTGCAATTCAGCTACTTTAAAAATGTGATTTGAATTGAGCCACTTCGTGCCTTTGCAGCACAGCAATACCCATGCCAGATGCTGTCTCAATAATGATGCCATTATAATGACTTATCAGTCTGTGTTTCTTCCTTTCTATGCTCTCTCAATGAGCCCCTGTTTCACTGTACAGTAATTCATTATTTCCTACATACTTTAATATTTATGTCTTAACTAAATATTAAACAGATCTTAACTTTTCCCACCAGCCAAAACCAATTAATTTACAAATTGTGTAATCTAATTGAGCTTTTTTTTGCCTTACTTTGCAATTTGCAATGCCATTTATAAATAACATTGTGCAATCCAATTACTGTTTTTTCTTACTTTGCAATTTTTACCAATCATGCATGCATCATATGATTTAAAAGTCATCATCATCAACATTGTTTAAAAAAATTAGGACCCAGCTCTTACCTCCAGTCAGATGGTCGTACTGCTCTCCTGCCTCCCCGTTGCCGAAGGCTGCACCCTCGGGTGCAGAGGCGTTGAGGAAGGGGGTCCCCGCCGAGTTGAGCAGCATCATCTCCTCCAGCTTGGGGTAGCTATCCATGGGGGAGTGGGGGAAGTTGAGGGGATCTGAGATCTGAAGGCCGGGCAGAAGCATCTCGGTCTTGGCTGCAGCCATCCTTTTTCAGGGCTGAGGCTGGAGAATGTTAGTTAGGCTCTGTGTGCCTGTGTGGTTGGCTGTGTGTCTGTGTGTGCACACGGCTTGTGTGTGCGTGTGTGTGGAAGAGAAAAGTCTGCGAAGCAGAGAGAGGTGCGCAGGTGGAGGAAATCACCGGCAGTCCCTCTGGGAGAAGAGTGAAGATGCTTCTTCTTCTTCTTCTTCTTATCTGGCTAGACTCCTTGCTCTGTTCGGTGAGCTGATGTCTTCTTCTCTTTCTGTTCCCCTTGTTTTCCTTTGTCCAAAGGGAAAGAAAAAAAATCCAGGTTTCTGTTCAAAACAGATGACAGAAACCAAAAGTGCTTCTTTTGATCATTCCCTGGAATTGATGAAAAAAAAACCATCAAATTCTGAGGGACATCAAAAGTATTAATGCATGGACCTGCTAAAATTCGGCCCTACTTTAAATGAATTGTTACTGTTTTTGTTTTGACTTGACTTGCACGTTTGTGTAAAAATGTGTTGCTCTGCGATAGAGATAGCGCAGCGAGTGTGTCTGTCTATCTGCTATCTACACTGGCGTTGTTTGTCTGTTAGGCTCTCTGGGCTCTTTCTCGTCTGTGAGGATCCCCTACTCCTTTATATACCCTCTTGCTGTGACGTAGATGTCCATATATGGAGTGGAGGAAGCCCATATTTAGGCACTGCAGTGGAGGACACATGACGTTTGCCTGAAGGGAAAAAGGCAGATTGGTGAGACATAAAATTGTATCTGTGCAATACACAGCAGCGGTCGAGGCCGTTCCTGCTTGAGCAGTGCGCTGTGCATGATCCGCAAAGATTTCGCTTAAGATGCAAGGGCAAATTTTGCGCCATTCGCCCCTGTAGCTGCAGTTAGCTTTCGGATTTCCCGTCTCGCTAGTAGCCTAGCCTTGGCCGGAAGACCCGACTCCGCCATCCCTTATAAGGTCGTGACTACATAAGGACTGATTCCGGTGGGTTTCCACTTCCTTGCCCTTATTTGGAGTTTCCTGATGTAGCACTGATCGCCGCTTGGCAGGGAAAGACAGGGTAGAGTGCAATTGAAGTCCAGCACTGCGTACAATAACTAATGTCAGCACAATTACCAAGCCTTACACTCTCAGGCAAATATATTGGAGAACTCTAAGACGTCCACAATATCACCTTGTCAAAATGATTGCAGCAATAACTTATAATAATAATAATAATAATAATAATAATAATAATAATAATAAGAAGAAGAAGAATAGGAATAGCAATAGGAATGGGAAAGTCACATCAAAAGTGAAGAGGCTGAAGCCATGTTCGTGTCATATTCTATGGCTTTCTATAAACTTTTCTGGGCACAATCACAGGGCGAAAATAATGCTATACCAAGAGACACGTGCATCAGTGAACAGAGACTCGTCGCCAATGGAGAAAAACAATCGCATTATGCAGCATAGGTATAAGATGTTGTCCCCGACGCAACATTGCCGTAAAAGTGAACAAGCAAAGGCAATCTGTTTGTGTTGACAGTGCAAAGGAACGTTGATGCAAAATGTAAAAGTGTATAAGTGTTTATTATGCAGTGGTTGCACATTTTATTTTAATGGATTAGATGACAACTTTTTTCCTTCAGAATTATGCTATCATCTCTGTAGAGCTGGACATCCATCCTCAGGGTGTCCACGGAATTTGGTCAAGTCCATATTATGTTTTGTGAGGTGTGGGGCAGCTCCCGGCATACAGTACATGCAAGTGTCATTATGAAGCTGCTTTGCTATTTAGCAGACACACAGGTTATGTTCAACAACCTGCCGCAACTTGCACTGAAACAGAACTTTGATTGCCTAACCGCGCTTGGGGAAAACAAGAAACGCGCGCGTCTTTGCGGCATTGATAAGGGGCAGCCAGCGCACCAAATGTATATAGCTGACACATTTGCAGGCACGTAATCGCTATTTGCCAAATCTGAGATACTAAGACATTCAAAACATGCAGTGCCCCACGTTGTCACTGATGAATTAGGTTTAATGCGTCCAGATGCTGATGAAGCGCGCGGACACTCGATTAATTGGAGGGGTGTCCCTGGCTCGATACCCGGGGATTCTCACCGTCAGTCATGGTCTGCCGCCAGCGCTAATAGGGGTCGCATTTGTAAAACACTGCAAAATGCTTGTGGCGCGCTGGTCGGGATACCGAATGCTCCCTCACCCACACCGCTCGTTCGCCACCCCCAGCGCGAGGGACTCCGCCGGAATGACAGCGGAATCGATGCGGTCTCCCCTCCCGTTTGCTGACTCTATCCAAGTTCAGCGCGCAACCTCGTTACACGGCGGTATGTGCAACGACTTGCCTATGAGATAGCCGCAAGTGCAGCCTTGCGTGTCCCTGGATGGCTTGGGCAGATTGAAAGGTTGGCCTGAACAAAGTGTTTTGTGTATGTCTGTGTAATTCCGTTTCGTTGTGGCCGTTTACCATCCAATGCCGTCTGGATAATAGGTCGTTCACAGCATGAAGGCCAGTGAGAGTTGCATAAATAATAAGTGCGTGTATGGTGAGCGTGGCAATGCAGTGCAACGCATGAACCAAGATATAGTTATCTACGTAAGTAAGCTGCTGACAAAAACTACCATGCATTATAGCGCGCGCGCACACACACACACACACACACACACACACACACACACACACACACACACACACACACACACACACACACACACACACACACACACACACACACACACACACGTGTATTAGTAAATTATGCCAAGCTGCTGTTGTTCATATTCGCTTCTTGTTCTCTATCAGGCATATCCCTCTTTGCCTTGGGCAACTGCTTTCTTTCCCATTAGGGCGATAGCAATAGTGTGCAATACATAATTAATGCACTCCAACTGGGGCGGCGTTTTCCCAAACAAAACAAAAAAAACACGAGTGAAGTCTGTGGATAGGGGAAACACGTCACATAAAAAAACGTGCCATTACCAGAACTTTGTTTTATTAACTTCACAATGAATAGGACACATGGCCATTTACCCTAGTATTGCACAGATATCCATTGCACGTGAAACTTGAACTTAAACACAATAGTAGAGGTATAAAATATGCCAGAGTCATGTTATTTAATCAGAAGAAATAGAAGGGCGGGGAACTGAAGTTGGACGGGGCATGAATACAGTGTGGTGAAATTGTTGGAGAGAGAGAGGCTGTGTAGGACGAAGGTGATTCCCTGGCATTTGATAGGGTGTGGGTGGAAAACTCAGTTAGCTCACAGAGCAGGAGAGTATGAAGGGGTGGAGGAGAGATGTATCGGGAGAGAGAGAGAGAGAGAGAGTGGAGGAGGGATGCCAAGAGAGAAAGAGTAGGGTGAGCAAGAGAGAAAGAGAGAGAGAGAGGGAGAGAGAGAGAGAGAGAGAGAGAGAGAGAGAGAGAGAGAGAGAGAGAGAGAGAGAAAGAGAAAGAGAAAGAGAAAGAGAGAAGTGTAGAGCGGGGGTGGAAGGTGCAAGGTCAGTGAATTTGACCCATAATATGTTGCCCTCATCTCAGCCCTCGGTTGGAGGAGGACTCCCCTTGCCTTGTGTTGTTTGTTGTGTAAGGGCCGGACTCAGTGCGGAGGAGAGGAGAGACTTTGAGAAAGGGAGGGAGCGAGGGAGGATGCAAAAGGGGGTTCCTCTCTTTATCTCTCTCCCTCTCCTCCGCACGGTGAAAGACGGGTTGTTTCCCTCACCTACTCACCAAACGCCTCCGTCCTGCCGTGCCGTGTGTTGTATCTGCGGGCTCCCTCCCGCCAACTCGCCCAGCAATTAATATTTGATTAAGCCACTGCTGCCTGCAACAGACAGCAATGGAGCGAAATAAAGAGAGAGAGAGAGAGAGAGAGAGAGAGAGAGAGAGAGAGAGAGAGAGAGAGAGAGAGAGAGAGAGAGAGAGAGAGAGAGAGAGAGAGAGAGAGAGAGAGAGAGAGAGAGAGAGAGAGAGAGAGAGAATGATCTTCCCTCACACACCCACACTGCTGAGGCAAATACCAAGCTTCTGCAGGAATTAATCACTTGGAAACGCAGCTTGGCTGGCAGATGAGACAGACATTCTCACCCACCTCCGTGACAACCCCCCCCCCCCCCCACCTTCACCCCAATACAACCACCATTATCACCATCACCATCCAACATCACCAAGCCCCCACCTGACACCCAGTCCTCCTGTTGCTATCGCCCCTCTCAAACACAGGTGAGTCCCTGTTCTCCTTGTGTGGGCAGTGTTGGTGGTGACACATCAGTAGACGTGAGATAGAGTGTATGTGTAGAGGCAGGTCCGTGTTACCAGTCTGTGTTCGGTCCATGGTCTGCGGGAAAGCTTCTCCTGCCCACAAGGTACTGCAGCGGTCGCTGCATTGCCTGGCCGGTTATGCTAGTGAAGAACAGTATGTGTATTTGAAAAATGTTGCCTTTCAGAAATGTATAGGCATTATAGTTTGCACCGTAGATACATGCGTGTGTACGGGCGTGCGTGTGTGTGCACACATTGTGTGTGTCCAAATCTCTAACTTAGATGTGTCTCAACTAAGATGGAAAAAGACAGAAAAGCATGATTTGCGGTGAATTGTTTTTCTTGTTTATTTTGTAGGTAATGGCAAAATTAAACATGCAAAACATGACTTTATAGACTTAAAGGTGACGGAAGATTCAATGAAAGTGCCCCACAAGTATAGGAATGCGTGTGTGTGTGTGTGTGTGTGTGTGTGTGTGTGTGTGTGTGTGTGTGTGTGTGTGTGTGTGTGTGTGTGTGTGTGTGTGTGTGTGTGTGTGTGTGTGTGTGTGTGTGTGTGTGTGAAGAAGGAGGAGTCCAGGACAGAGAGTGTGTGTGTGTGTGTGAGAGAGAGAGAGACAGAGAGAGAGAGAGAGAGAGAGAGAGAGAGAGAGAGAGAGAGAGAGGGAGATACGGATGAATTTTGAGGACATGATTACATGATCTCTCATTGGGCGAATGATGGACAGATTAATGAGAGAGAGAGATGGAGGAGTGGAGCCCGAGTGGGTGGTTGTTTCAGCAAGCAGAGGAACCGCACAGTTGAGTTAAACAATATACACCGTAGCGTAGCGCTGCATGCCTCTCCAAAAGCCTGATTATACACTGACAGCTAAAGAAAAGAAGAGAAAGAGGCTGAACATCTAGGATCACCAGCTGTAATTATGAGGACTTTTTTTTTAATCCAGGCTCTTGATGAAAGACAAAAATGTGAATATAGCACTCTGAAGTGAATATGCCACTGTGAAAGTATGTAATTGCCGGTATTTCCAATACTCGCTGCTGATTTTATTTTTTGATGCCGTGTGCTGTAAGTGAAGTGCCATAGTTTAGGTTACATCTACCGTAGGTTCTTAGCGAAAAGTGGAATAATGTGGCATATAGATAGGAATATAGCACAGTGAAAGTAATGGCAAGTACGGCATTTGCAATACTCTCTGCTGGTTTTATTTTTGTTGCAGTGTGCAATAGTACATCATAGTTTAGGGTGCAACAGACATAGAATAAATGCAGCCTTTAAATGTCTGTGGTTTTATCAACACTCCAGGCAGCACCGATCCAAACCACAGCGGGTAGGCGGGGGGTGTGTTGGGTAGTCCGATGAGTCACCTCTGAACCTGCCACATAAATGTCATGCTCTTAATTCTTCTTCTGTGCCACCAGGCAACGAATGGCCCATGGGGGCATCTGTGAGTCTCGCAAGGGGACCAGGCGACAGGGAGACAATTACACAGGGGGGCGGCCCACGCAATAGTGGGATAGCCTGTGTAGACACACACACACACACACACGCACAGACACTCACCCACACATAACACACGCAAAGACACACACACAGAGACACCCACCCACACATAACACACACAAAGACACACACACACAGTAAGCACACACGCAGGCACACATAGAAGATACACCGTGCAAGTCCCTGCTTTGAGTGAGCACAGACACACAGCTGTGTGAAAACATATACGTGTACAGAATTCCCCTTTGAGTGTGCACACACGCACACATGCACGTACACACACACGCACGTACACACGTACACACACACACACACACACACACACACACACACACACACACACACACACACACACACACACACACACACACACACGCACGCTGCCTACAAAACAAAAACACACGCACACAATTCCCCTTTGAGATGTCCCACCACTGTGTGAGTCACTCCTGTTGCTCTCGGGAGGCCATTTGATGTGCCACTGACACAAAGGAGCCGACCTTTGACCTTCTAAACTTCCGGCTCGGTATCCAAGCAGCAATGCGTGAGTCACGGTCAGGGTTGGAGGGGATTGGTGGTGGGGGGTGGGGGGGGGGGAAGGGAAGGGAAGGGACGTTAGAGCTGAGGGGGGCTTCCCTTACGCCCCGAGATGTGCAGCCTCACCCCAGCCCAGCACCTATCGGGTGGTGAAGCCGGCTGTCCTGTCATCGTATCTCCTTTTGGGGAAAGGGGCCCTTGTGCGGCGTATCCCATTGCATCCCGCAGGGTGCTTTTTTTCTTCTCCTTTCCCTTCATTTTTTGTTAGGTAGCTCAGAAAAGTAGCTCAGACATCGGTGTGCTGTTTCAATGGATCCACTTCATCTCGTGGCAGTCAAAAAGAAAAAAAAGCCAAGCCATACTGTATACCGTACCCATGTTTGCCTTCATTATTAATGAGAGCTGTGCCCGCGTTCTGTATGTTATTCGTGACTGCTAGACTGACTGAAGGCGCACATACACAGGGCTGCTCACATATAGAAGGAGGATTTTTCAAGGGCTTCCGTAGCCACCAGGGAATGGATGGATGGTGTTACACTCATACGGGAACGCTAGATAGACAATGCTGGCAGCTTCTCTGTGATTCTAGCGGGTGCGCTTGTGGGTAAAAAAATGTTTGGCAAGTAACGTAGACTCAACTGAATCGTCTGGGCCGCATGCTTGGCTGGATCTGGACAAAGCTTCCATTGGATTTGCAGGGGGAAAAAAACTTTGCGACATCACAATTATGCAATATGCTCTGCCTTGTACGCCTTACCTCAAAGTGGTACTTGTACAATTCAAGCGAGTCCAAACTTCTCTGGATGAGACTTTTTTGCCAGTGAAGTTTCGGTGTTGTAAAAATTTTTCCTGGTGTGGCTCCACTGCTCCTATGCAGAGGCGTCTTGGGAGCTTTTCCATCATTGTCAAAAGTCCAACCCATTGGAAATGTTAACTGTTGCTCATCACAACATTCACCTAGTCAGGTCGTCACTCGTTTCGCTCAAGATCATTTTTGTGTGTGTGTGTGTGTGTGTGTGTGTGTGTGTGTGTGTGTGTGTGTGTGTGTGTGTGTGTGTGTGTGTGTGTGTGTGTGTGTGTGTGTGTGTGTGTGTGTGTGTGTGTGTGTGCGTGTTTGCATATATGCATGTGTGAAAATGAAACCCTTTTATTTACCCAAGCCTGACTCACAAACTTGGCCTGTGGGCGACAAAGTAAACAGTTTATGATTATGACACTTGTGAGACATCGCTTGCCCAGTTGTGACTTGGAGAGTCTGAAAGAAACTATCTGAAAATAAACTCTGCACTTTCATGTGCTGTTTTATTTTATGAAAAGTTTAGTTTGTGTAGTTGGTTCTACAGCCGGTTTTACCTGTTGACAGAAGTCCCTTGTGTGTGTCACAATGGTGCCGCCGATGGATTCTCTGGCTGCGAAAGACAATGCTGTGGGGAGGGTTTTGATTCGCCGTTGCCCTGCGGTTAAAATAACAGCCAGCCAGCCTGATGGCAGGACCTGGGGACAACTTCAGAAAACCGTGCACAATAATCACGCAAGCTAAGCCGCGCCGAGCTGGGAGGAAGCGAGCGAGCGAGCGCGTCAGCCGAGAGTGACAGGTCGAAGGAGTGACGTGGCCCCTGGAGCAGAGACGGCCATCAGCGCTCAGGCGATGCTGCAGGTTGAGGGGAGGCCTAAATAAATAAAGACGGGCTGTCACAAACGGTTGTGTTACGCTGTGATGGGTTTTCAGGAAAAAAACGTCCTTGATGGGTGTCATGCCCATTACAAGCTTCTCTGTCTTTTTATAGAGCGTAATTATGACTAGGCTGTTGTGGAGAGCCATAAAACAGAGGTGTGTGCTGTAGATGAATAATAGAAGTATTGTTATAATGTGCAGCATAATATTACTATGTTTGCTATAAGGAAAAAGGAAAAATGCAAGCAAGGAACTAAGTATGTAAATATAAAACATGTAATATGTAAAACTAAATGTAAAAGACTGTCAGTTTGTAACACTTACTGTAGACCCTTCATGTAGGAGAAACAGGACAGCTAATGCTTAAAGTATAAAAAAGATCACTTCCAGCTCATCTTTGAATATCTTCTTTTCCCATTGTTCAGTGACATCAAATTTCTTTTGTCAGTCTGAGCTATTTTTAGTATTAATATACTCTACATACTGACATAAATGACTGTCATTGGGGAGAAGAAAGGCCTTCCTGCTTTGAGCTAAAAACTGATTGTTCGTTGACAGTTCACTTAGCATCTTAGCATTTCCCCATCTCCCGTTCTTTTGAGTTCTATTTTGTCTCTTGAGGACCGGAAATTATTCTTCTAATAGCATCATTGTCAACAGTTGTGATGGCACAATACAAGTGGCATTCACAAGGTGTGAACCATAAATGTTAACACGTGCCCTCAGAAGACATGTCATAACACCTTTTCACATGATTGTTTTTTTCACACATTCGTCAGAGGAGGCAATAGGTTTTGCCATGGACTGTCTTTTAGGAAGAACATGGTGAAAGGGATGTTTTTGAGACTTGATTTGTATTTTAATTAAAAGTCCTTCCTGATGACATCATTGGGTACATCAAAAACACAATGTAGCCCTATGAGCATGGATATCATTCTCAGCCTGTACCGTATTGTCACATGTCCAAATCATGTGACAGCCTTCACCCTATCTGTCACTGTATGAAGTCTGTGAGGACACACACACAAACATCCACACACGGAAAGACATACAGTGCACACACAAACACGCACGCTACTGTACGCATGATCCAAACTGTAGCTTCAGGAAATGAACATGTGCACTTTTCAAACAGCAGGCAACTCAAACAGTCGACCCCATGTCTCCTGTTGTTTTTGTTTGCTTTGCTATCCAAACAGAGTGGAGAGAGAGGGAGCGACGAAGCGAGCGCGTACACAAACACCAGCCACCCACGTGTAGCCACACGCATCCACATACACACACGCACACGCACACACACACACACACACACACACACACACACACACACACACACACACACACACACACACACACACACACACACACACACGCACTAACTTGCTAACCACTTGCTTGCTTGCTTTTGACACAACACAATTATATTGAGAGCCCGAGTTTAGCAATTGCAGTTTAAAATGGCAGTGGAGCATCCTGACTGGGATAGCAGAGCGCTTAGCATGGAAGATGGGTGATAATTTGAAGGATCTTAAGGACGCTGTTTTTGCAAGCCCAGTACCACTCCTCCACTGAATTTTTTTTTTTTTTTACTGTTAAACAGTAGTGTCGTATGAATGGTGTTGAGAAACTCTTGCCTGAATAGCCATCTCCCCCAACTGCTGTCAATCAGTCCTCATTCTGGGAAAATGCAGTTAGTCATCATGACACTAATACTCGTGATGCACTCCGTCACCAGTCCCCACAGCACTACATCACTCTTTATGCAACTAAAAGTAATTTTGATGTAGGATAATAATGGCATTTCGTAAATAACCTATTGAATACTATCCATAGGGTCTAAATACAGTAGGAAGACAATCATGGAAACTGCCACACAGCTTTCTGTACTTCTCACATTTCATGTTCTGATTCTCCAGTTTCAGTCAAGCGAAGTCTTTGTCAAACTCTCAGTTTAGGCCGGATCATACAGGTCTGCCCTTAGAGTAAGCATTTCTTATTTGTCCGTTCTTATTTGTGAGATGCTCATGGGAGTCTCTACACTGTCAAAATAAATAAATAAATAAAAATGAAGATTGCTGTAGTGAGGTCATTGATGGACTGGCATGTACATACAGGAATTCATATTAGTTGTGTTTGACATTTCTGAGACTTGGAATCAGTTTGAAATATGGTGTCAAAATGTTTCTTGTTGAATGGAGCTATTGCCCATTGGCCATGGAATCAATTATAGGATTATTATATTACACTTAGCTGAGGCTTTTATCCAAAGCGACTTACGGTTATTTGCAAGGCATTAGTTACAGTCCCTGGAGCACTGTGGGGTTAGGTGCCTTGCTCAAGGGTGCGTCACCATGGATGGAGTTGTAGGGAAAGGGTAAGGGTGAGATTCGAACCAGCAACCAACTACTCTTAAGACCACTTCTCTAACCATTAGGCCACAGCAGCGCCCATATAGGAGATGTACAGTATAATTTGAGTCTGCGTTCTCGGATAAATAAGCATGACTTTTGTCAAAAGAGGTATTCCCTTTCTGATTGGGACCTTGCAACCTTGTTGCCTCATTTTCTACACACTTTGATTTTAGCCACTCTTTCTTTCTTTCTCTAGTATCATCTCTCTCTCTCTCTCTCTCTCTCTCTCTCTCTCTCTCTCTCTCTCTCTCTCTCTCTCTCTCGCGCTCTCTGTCTCTCTCTCTCTCTCACACACACTTTCTCTCTTTCATTTTCTATCCTCTTGCCTCACCACAGTGAAAAGAACACCAGCTTGTCTATTGTGTATGTTAATGTGTGGTCACCTGTGCTCTGAAATGAATAGTGGAAAGCTTACCACAGTTATTTGTTTCCTCATGCCTCTATGTGTTGCATTTTGTAATGACCTGACCCGATGCCACTGTAATTGTACATACAGTATTGTATTCCACTCTGCATAGTGCATTAGATAGAATTTCACCCAAGTGTTATATTGCAGTAACCCTCTAAAAAAAATCAAAAAGCGCAGAATTGTGTGTTTTTCACTTTGTGTTGGGAGAATTTGTGAGTGTGTTCCACCCTCTCACCCAAACTATAAACTATACCATTTAATGACTCCTTGCCTAGTTGTAAACATGTTACAAGGCATCATTAAAACACTGGCCCTCACTTTATTTACTCAAACAACGTTGCAAGACACAAAAAAAACACCACCACACATATTTGAGCATTAGCCCCAAACTGGGCCTGGTGCATATTGTGAAGGAAACAAGAGATTTTTTTTGTAATAAGGGGCGACGCCAATTCGGCTAACCT
This sequence comes from Engraulis encrasicolus, assembly GCF_034702125.1. Classification (NCBI taxonomy): domain Eukaryota; kingdom Metazoa; phylum Chordata; class Actinopteri; order Clupeiformes; family Engraulidae; genus Engraulis; species Engraulis encrasicolus. The sequence goes on from NC_085879.1 coordinate 1,018,239, forward strand.
CTAACCTCCCCTCATTTCCAGTCTCCTGCGCCGCTCAACTCAGCACAGCTGTGGCTTGTGTGTCGCTCGAGCCGCCTGCAGTTGCCAGCAGCAGCCTTCACACACAACAGGAAGTGATGCAGCTTCCTGTGCTCCGTGATATCACAGGCCGCGAGATGGAGACTTGCACTGCTGACGAGTGGAAAGAGGAAATGCTGTCTCTCTCTCTCTTCACTTTCCCTCTATCTCTCGCTCCCTCTTAGTCTCTGTTTTTTTTTGCTCTCTTTCACAGACTACGTTTGGCCGCAACTAAAAACAACCATGTGGTCTTGCTTAAGGGCAGACAGTCAAATAAACAGATCTTCTGTAAGACACTTATCTACTGACGACAATGTCTACTACTCATGCTGGCTGATCTTTCACCCAGAAGTTGAGTTTTCTTTTTTAAGCTGCCAATTGATTGTCTTACTGTGGTGACCCTTGAGGTCAGAAGTAGGGAGGATTCAGATCAAGGGTTACTTAGTGCACTAGAAAACAACAATGGACACAACAATCAAATAGACTAAAAAGATCACTGCTATTGTGGCTACTGCTACTGCAACTTTCAATATCCAGAATAACTCAGTAATTTTAAAATCAACAGCAACAATTCATTATTATTATGACAAAGAACAACCATTACGAACCACTTTATGAACCATGAATTTATTATTTAAAAAGAACTGTACAATATAACAAATATTGCATAAATCTAATCTAATTGAACAGTGTCTAAAACAAATACTCACCAATATATTAAAAAACACACAGTATGACAAAAGTGCTGACATAGCCTACTTAACCCTTGCTGTGACCTATGCAGATTCATGGTATGGACCACATAAGTACAGTATTAACGGATTAGCACCCATCCTTTACATTAGGTTTCGATTAAGCAATTGAGATGATGACACTGTGCTGATGGATGGATGGATGGATGGATGGGTGGGTGAATGAATGGAAACTATGACACGTTTTTATTGTGTCTTTGTTTTCCCATTGAAGTCTTTTTTGGGCACAAGGAAGAGGAACCTGCTGTAGTGAGCAGGTCCCGACTTGCTCCTGCATGGAAGATTGATCTGGTCTCGACACAAACACACACTCTGGGGCTTTTAAGCTGTTTTTTTAATACCTCGCTCTGGAATGTCTATTTGTTTTCTTTGCTGTCTTTATTTCTTTCGCTCCCTTTTTCTGTTGGTTCTGTATACCCCTGAATATATGGCCAGCATCACAAAGCCGCACCGCAAGTCTGACCTCATCGCTGAAAGAATTATAGTGAATCCCTTAAGGCTCCATTTGAGCTGCACTTTAAAATGCTCCTATTGCCTGTAACACCCCAAGACCCAAACCCAAACACACCCACATAACACACCCTGACACACAACGCCTGCACACACACACACACACACACACACACACACACACACACACACACACACACACACACACACACACACACACACACACACACACACACACACACACACACACACACACACACACACGTGCGCACGGGCACGGGCCCTGATTATGCAATGGAATCATAATTATCTCTAGTGAAAAGACAGTTGACATACTGCTTTTTTGACACGGCAACAGATGCAAAGGTAAAGAAAGAAAGAAAGAAAGAAAGAAAGAAAGAAAGAAAGAAAGAAAGAAAGAAAGAAAGAAAGAAAGAAAGAAAGAAAGAAAGACAATTTTAAGAATGCTATTCGTCTAGAAAAAGGACATATCAAAGCTGCAT
>NC_085879.1:1025000-1040000 GCF_034702125.1 Engraulis encrasicolus
CTCAATTACCCCTCTCTTCCTGTTCACAGACATGAAATGGTGTTCATTACCATTTTTAACCTCAAGCGACAAACACAACCCACCATATTTACAAGAACCCCAGTGGTTAAATTAAACCCGGTGCTATTCTTTAACAGTTTATTTTGGGTGTTGAGGGTCCCTATATTTAGGCCTTTGTGGCTTTTTGAAGTCTATGGAAAAGGTGACTGGGTTGTGTGTGTGTTTTTTTTCAACTTCCTGTGTGTCGCTCTTTGAGGAAACCCACATGCTGTTGTGACGCGGCCGTCGGAAAGAGAGAAAGGGTGTCTCAAAGGCGTGGAAAGCCAGATATAAGGAAGTGGATTCTTTTTTTGAACTCTCTTTTTTTCCTCTCCACTGATGAGACACTTTGCACAGTGTGGTGGGGCCAGTGGTCTGTACACACTTTCTTGTGGCTTTGTCTGACAACCTGTAAAAAGCAATAAAGAAACTATGTGAGTAATTAATTCTAGTAGTGTAGGTCTCTCTTCTGTCTCTGGTAGGGTGTTTAAAAACGAAAGAACTCTCTGCCTCTCTCTCGTCAACCGGCATTAAGTGCTGCATGACTTTGTTTTGTCCATTTCTCCATTTCTCCATCTCCAGTCAGGACCATTCGAATTGCGCCTCATTCACTTATGTTCTGAAAGAGTTTAAATGTTACGTTTATCTGAGAGGCGAGAATTCTCTTCTGCCTTTGTGACATGAATCATTCACTTTTATGTCTCTGTGTCAGTCATTCCCTCATTGAGCCGCACAGCACTGGAAGATTAGAGAGCAGTTCCTTGAGGAACAATACACGTTTGCTGTCTATTCATCTTTGAGTAGCAAACATTACAATTTGGCAAAATTACAACTTGAGCAAAATGCTTCATGCGACAAGTTGTCTTTGTCACACATGTTTCATCATTGATGTGTAACATGGAAAAAAATAAATAATTTAGACTCTTATTTTTTGTTGTTGTCACCATTCAGCCTTCAACTCCATGACAACTACCCAGGATATCTATAATGGGATATTCGTGTGCATGGTATGCTGCTAGTGAGTAAAGCTCTTATGTCATGTCTTGAGAAAGATGCCAACCAAAGCCAGAACAAGTCACTGTGTTTGTTAGCTTACTCATGGCAATTAATTGTGAAATGAATCTATAAAAAGACGAGTGCCTTCAACATTGTCTGTCCGTGTGGGCGTTGCGACACTTTTGGGGAAGAAGTGAAAGAGAAAGTGTTCTGATGTGAGCCTTTGCGTGTCTGTGTCAGTTTCCATTGGCGTGAATTAGTACGTGTGAATTTGATGATTTCTGTCTCCATTTCTGTGTGTGTGTGTGTGTGTGTGTGTGTGTGTGTGTGTGTGTGTGTGTGTGTGTGTGTGTGTGTGTGTGTGTGTGTGTGTGTGTGTGTGTGTGTGTGTGTGTGTGTGTGTGTGTGTGTGTGTGTCTTTCACTTACTCTGAAAAGGTCATATTTCTTCCCCTGGCCATGTTGGCACCAAACCACGCCAGTCCAGGAGGGCAGCAGTTCTCAATAGCGCAAGTTAGTGTACATGCCACAGCGTGTCAACACTACAGACGTCAGCTCTCTCTCTCTCTCTCTCACACACACACACACACACACGCACGGGCACACACATACACACACAGCACTTAGACCTACCTAGCCTCTCCTTTAGCGTGCTGAAACAAGCGTAGCGACATGCTGCCACAACAGCTGCCGACTGACCCAGCCTCTCTCCCCCACGGCCGACAGCTAGCGAGCTAGCGAGAGAGCATTTAACACAAAGGCCAAAACCTGACAAGAGTTCAGCACAGCCACCGACTGAATCCTATATATGGGGCAGGAAGGCTTTAGAAAGCCATAGCAGGGGAAGAAATATGCTTTCTTTCTTCCTACAATACCAGGTGGTCCTGATCCAAAAGGAGGGAGAAACAGAGTGGGCAGTTTTTTAAAGTGTTTCTTCACATATGTGTCTTTCAAATGAATCAGGCCTCTCTGGATCTGGTTTGACAGGTCTGGGCCAGCCGAGGGACTTGTCACTACGGGTGGTTATGGCTGCTGAAAGGGAACCGCCGCTGTGGGTGACATTGATCGACGTGCGACTCTTTTTGTGGCTTTTGTCGTCTTCCAGTGAATGAATGAAAATGAAAATGGCAAGAGGGAACTTGCGAGTCTGAACTTGCGGCAGGGGTATAGGTACTAGTATATTTCCGAGTCCCACAGAAAAATAAGGATCGATAAGGAACGGCTGCCACGCTAGGCAACAGCAGGTTGCCATGGGGACCTGTAGAGCTGTGTGAGAACCAATGGATCTGTTGGCATGTTAACCCTATGAGGAGTACCACCATAGAGAATGCAGGAAGAAGAGAATCTAACTATCTCTTGTACCATCACATATACCGTATCAGAGATTCTTTAATAGAGATATGCCAACATAATAGGTTTCTATGGGCACCTAACGCGACCAGGTTCCGGTCTGCCTAAAGGGGCGTGTCATAATGCTCCTACAATGAATAGAACAGTCCTTAGGTCTGCCTAGGTCTGCCTAAGGGGGGCCATAATAGAACCAGGAAACAATGGGCCAATGGAACCTCTCTCTCTCTACTCTCTCTGACTGTATGTTATTCTCATTATGATGTCACGGGGACTTTGCAGGATTTTTATATACAGGCCTTGTGCAGTAGGGGCTTTTTATGCCTTTATTTGATGGGACACTGTGAGATGGTGACAGGAAGGGGGGAGAAAATGACCTTGGGCCAGAACCTGGGTGCCCAGAGTACCTGTCAATGCCCCAACCGCATGAGCCACAGCCGGGCAGACTTCTATGAGATCTGTAGAATGTTCAAATATAATTAAAGAATTCAGATGTAAAACCCTCTGAATGCCATTTGCATGAAACATTAGTAAACAATGTTCTGTGAATCCTGTCTACATCTAGTAGGCCTATATGTAAATAAAATATTTTTGGAGAGAAAATACAGAAGAAACACTTTGTCTAACCTAAAATATTGGTTTGTTATCAAAAGCGCCAAAATCCATTTCACTTGGCAGCTTCCACATACAAGCAACCAACCAGAGTGTGACCTGAAGTCCCTGTTCACATTGAGGAGGATACATATGGAAATGCATAATAATGTAGGCTATCCGTTTACAACTCCCGTCCACACTAGTGCAGTGAATTCGAAGACATAAAACAGAAACAGAAAATGAAGCCATCTAAAAACGTTGGCTTCCCAACATTCAACAATACAACCGATAGTGTGGATGCCGACCATTTTAACCACTGATACGTGCAGTCATATTTATCAGCCTTAATGTGGATATGGACTCAAACAGTTGCCCTTCTTGGGGGGAAAAAAGGTTTTTTTGCTGTTATTTATTTGATGTTTACATTGTCGTGTAGTTTACATGAGATTTCTATATTGCACTTCAATATCATTTTAATATACGTATATTATTATGGTTATTTATTATGACCGTAGGCCTATACTAAGAAAACTTACTGTCCGATGATTTGAAGAAAATAAAGATATTGGCATTATGATTAAACTATGTAAATATAGAATTTCATAAATGTTGTCATGTATAGGCCTATAGGTAATATTGTATGAAGAGAGGTCATAACCGTGTGATTTCAAATAAAAGCAGGTTTTTATAGGCCTACTTAACCTGATAAAAAATGAGATTTTTTCTCAAAAAGTCGATTTAGATCGTTGCATCTGAATTCTTCCAATTCTAGAAGAACTGGGAGGAAATCCTTAATCTCAGAAGAAGAGGCCGAATGCAGTTGTGCTTGAGATATAGAAAAAAGAACAGACTTACCTTGTCCTGTCGATATGGAGTACCGGTCAAGCTGAGATACAAACCTCATCTGTGTCAGTGTTAAGGGTTAGGGCTGAGGCTATGCAAACAAGCTACTGGTAGGTCATTTCAACGAAGCAACCCAGTTTGATAGCAGACCTCGCTTCAATGTTTACATCTCAACTGAAAGAGACAAGACAAGGGTTTAATGTATGACATGTGAGACTCGGAGGTGCAGTATGGTGCAGAGTCAGTCATCCTGTGTTCGTCCAGCGTGACGTGATGCAGCCATGGAAAAGACACCGTAAAACCAGACTGTGGCTGTGGCTTCACCACTAAGTGTATTTTTGAGGGGGCAACACCCACAGCCACTCTGTCTGTATATTCCTCTTTCTCTCTGTCTCTTTTCTCATTTGCTACCTCTCTCTCTCTCTCCCCCCCCCCCCACACACACACACACACACACCTACAAACACAACTCACTCATTGGCTCATAACCAAACATAGTTACTCACACATACATAAATAGCCTACACCCGACTTACTCACACACACACACACACACACACACACACACACACACACACACACACACACACACACACACACACACACACACACACACACACACACACACACACACACACACACACACACACACACACACGCGTCAGTAAGGCATGAAACGCCAGTAGCAGTGGTACAGCATGGCTCACACTCATACTGACTGTCCATCCGCACAGCACCACACTGCACTGTTTGACGGTGGCAAGGAGCGACAAGGGCCTGCCTGGCCGCTGCATCCTCCAGCACTGCTGGGTCAGGACCACTTAGAGGCAGCTGCGGAGGAGTGGACCCAGCCACACAACCTCGAGACCCCACCGTCACTGAAGAACAAGTGAAAAGAGACAAGTGGAGGAACGAGAGGGATGAGTCCTCAGGGTTGCCATAAAGGAGTGGACTTTGCCTCACACCCTCCAGACCCCCACTGAGGAATGAGTGGTGGGGGGGAGACGAGGGGTAGATTGGTGAGTCCTCAGAGGCAACCACAGAGGAGTGGACCCTGCCGCACAACCTCCTGACCCCACTGCCACACTGAACAACAAGTGAAAAAAAGACGTGTGGAAGAAAGAGGGGGATGAGTCTGTAGGGCAGTCACAGAGGAGTGGACCCATGCCTCACAACCTCCAGGCCTCACTGAAGAACGAGTGGAGGGGGGTGGTGTGAATCCTTAGAGGCAGCCACTGAGGACTGGACCCAGCTTCACAACCTCCAGACCCCACTGAGGGGTTGGAATGGAGGAAGATGAGTGCTCAGGACTCATCAGGCCTTAAGATCTCCAGACCCCACTGAAGAACGAGTGGTAGTGGTGAGGAGGGGGGTAAGAAACTGGAGGACATTGGGAGAGATGATTCCTCAGAGCAGCCACAGAGGACTGAACCCAGCCTAAACAACCTCCAGGTTCCACTGAAGAGCAAGTGGCAAAAATTGAGTGCAGGAAAGAGAGGAGTGAGTCTCTGAACTCACAACCTCCAGACCCCACTGAAGAACAAGTGGAGGGGGGTCTGAAGGAAAGAATTGGATAGGAGCAGAGCAGACACAAAGGATTGGATTCAGATTCACAACCTCACTGAAGAATGAGTGATGGTGACAGACGAGTGCAGAAAATAAAGGAACGAGTCCTCTGGAGGGCAGGAGCTCTGAGTCCTGGAGCTCTTGGGGAAAGAGGAAAATGGGGTGACTCAGAGATGGTTACTAGTGGTGTGGATCGCGACTGCCCTCACGATCCGATTCGATTACGATTCGGGAGGTAGTAGATCCGATTCGATTAGATTCTATTAGATCCAATCCGATTCGATTCAATTCTACAATGCATTGCAATGCATTACATTTCTACTGAACGCAAAGCAAATGTTCAGCCATGATGAGGAAATACAAGTAGTCAGATACTGAGCAACAATTTATTGGCTGTTTTCTGTATCAGTCTGTATCAGTCTTGCAATGTTTTGAAGCGTTTTTATTTAACTTAACATTAATTTGCTCCCGAAATATCCATGGAAGTAATTGAAACTTAAAAAAATTGCGGGATTGATTCTGGAACTTGCCGGATCTGGATCTGGATTGTCCATGCCCCGGATAGATTCGGATCGCCGAATCGATCATTGTTGACACCACTAATGGTTAAGGATGGTTTTATTATCTGCTGCTCTTATCTGGAATATATAATGATTAGCACAAAGAGGGGAGTTAAAATGGGGCTGGCTTGTTAAGCATTTCTGTATTTTACTTGCACAATTTCATCCACACATAGACACAAACACACACACGCACGCACACACTCACACACACGCAGGAACATAAGCAAGACTAAAAAAACTACTGAGCTAAACTAAAATCACTTAAAATGATTATTTTATTTCTTTTGCTCTCCAAGAAGTTTTTTGTCAAGTTAGGAGGAAAAAAACTTACTGCAAGTTGTGTGTTCTGTGTGTGGCATCACGTGATGTTGGCTTATCTATGATGTGATACCAGAGCTGTGGTTTGATGGAACGCTTCTCACGGGGTGGAAGATTATCTATCCATCGAGTGGAGCTACCAAGCCATTACAATGCACTACAGTTTTGCCCCTGGGGGTCAGGGTCTGGGTTATGTTAACAGCCTATTGGTAGCTCATCTAGACGAAGCACACCATCTCAACAAAACAATGGCCCATTTTGACAAAACTTCCACACAATCGTCGTGGCAACACAGGGAAGGTGGAGTGGTGGTGCGGCGCAATGGGGGGTGGGGGTGGTGAGAGGTGGGGGACTGCAGTTAGAAAACTTTGAGGGAGGGAATATGGATTGTCATATGACCCTCAGGCAGTGCGGCTGGGAATATGATAAACTCAACAAAACAAGACAAGCATAATGTGTTTTCTCTGTCAGAGTCGTCTGGCGCTTTGAGTGAGCCGGGTGATTGAGTGCTGAAACCTGCCTTGGCTGGGTAAGCTCTGTTTCTCTACACAGCCTCTTACAGACAGAGAGAGAGAGAGAGAGAGAGAGAGAGAGAGAGAGAGAGAGAGAGAGAGAGAGAGAGAGAGAGAGAGAGAGAGAGAGAGAGAGAGAGAAGAGAGAGAGAAATAAGCAGAAAAGCAAGGAAAACAGTCACAAAAGATGCAAGCAGACACACACACACACACACACACACACACACACACACACACACACACACACACACACACACACACACACACACACACACACACAGTCATAATATGCATAGAGACAAACATCTACACACACACACATCCTCAAACAAACACACACACACACACACACACACACACACAGACATGGGAGCACTTAGTGCAGTGCCTGTCATAATGCCGCATAGGCATCAACCGAGCAATCGTGAATATGAAGTGCTCTGTGAAAAACAATGCCAGAGAGTTTCTGATAAAAATGCTTCCCAGACAAGTCAGACAGGTCCTCACATTTAAAGGGACTATGTTAAAAGTTCCATTGTCTCCTACGGTTATAATACTTTTGTGTATTTTTGTGTTCGTTGCATATGAACGGCATTTGTGTATATTGCCATCACCCCATGTGATACCTTATTGTGGTGAACTTTATCAGTTCTGGGTCGGCTGTGTAGCCCTGCACCTGTTCCAAGTTTTTGCTGATCTTGAAAGTCAAAGTCAAAGAGCAAGTTTTTGAGACAGATGAGAGCACGAGATGCCGGCATGTTTTGAACTGCTCTGTGACAGCCTTGCGGAGCCTTCTCGCAGAGAGCGTGATGGTGTGTCTTATTTCTGTCGGAATAAATTTTTCCTCCCTGTGGATCCACTGCAAAAGAAGAAGAAGCCAAAGAAGAGGAAGAAGAAGAAAAAGAAGAAGGAGGAGGTTTTAGAGGAAAAAATGAAAAAAGAGAAGAAATCTTAAAAATATGAATAAAAACATGAATAAAAACTGAAGGTGCTTCCTTCATGGTGTTTGACGCTCCTCAGATCTTTAAGGCTTCATCACAGGGGAAATGCAGACGAACTTAAGGATATTCTATCGTCGTGACTTTATAACTCTGCAGGTGTTTAGTGACACTTGGTAAGAAATAAGACAGGGCTCTCTCTTTCCTGTCCTCCCTTCTCCTCCAACCTTCCTGGATGGGATGCCAGACACACAAAAATAATTTCAATTTCAATTTATCAAGGGATAACACCTTGAGGTGAAACATCTGGTTTTCGAGGGGGTCCCAAAAATAATCCAACAAACAACAAATAACTTTTTTTCAGGCTGGACTTCTGCACTGCACTTTTGTCTTCAATTGGTGACCTTACTGGTTATAACTCCTGTATGCAAGTTTGGTAGAAGCAGATCATCAACCTGCAGTTGTAGAGAGACATACGACGGACAAGGACATTAGGACAATTTAAAACAGATGTGTAAGTGATACTCTAATTTAATATAATAGCAAGCCATATGTACTGTATGGACTGACATACAGTATGTGATATGTAACTGACACATTACCTTGCATACGTACATTTATCCATTATACACCCAACCTGTTAATGCAAACCGTTGAGATGGAAACTACTGCAGCCACGCACATATCACCACATGCTGAGAGGTTTACACTGACACTTTTCTGTTGTGAAACCGATGCTACGATCATTCATGCTGGATTTATAACATGCTTGGTTACACATTGCGCCCCCTCCATCTCTCTCTCTCTCTCTCTCTCTCTCTCTCTCTCTCTCTCTCTCTTTCTCTCTCCTCCTCTCACACTCTCTCTCTCTCTCTCTCTCTCTCTCTCTCTCTCTCTCTCTCTCTCTCTCTCTCTCTCACACACACACACACACACTCACACACACACACACACACACACACACACACACACACACACACACACACACACACACACACACACACACACACACACACCGTGCCTGTTAATTTCAGTTCAGGGGACCCACACAATGCTGAAAAGGTCAGCAGATGACTCACCAGGAAATAATTCCCCTGAGAACCATAAGAGCAGAGCGTGCGCTAATTGCGTGTCCCGTAGCCTAGCCTATACCTTACCTGACATAGCGAGAGAGATTGTAGACAGAGAGAGAGAGAGAGAGAGAGAGAGAGAGAGAGAAAGAAAGAAAGAGAGAGAAAGAAAGAAAGAAAGAAAGAAAGAAAGAAAGAAAGAAAGAAAGAAAGAAAGAAAGAAAGAAAGAAAGAAAGAAAAAAGCAGGAGATTCGGGAGGAGAGTGGGAAAAAATGCACTGCTCACTCACTCTGCTCTAAACAGGAGAGATTAATGCTTCTGTGTCAAAAAACACAGCTCTATTAGAGGCAATGTGTTATATCTATATGAGATGGGAGAGCCGCAAGATATATTAAATGTTAATGGCTCACTGGATAAAAGCATAGCATCTCGTTGTGTGCTGCTGACCTGAAGTCATTGTAAAAGCCCAGAAAATTCCGGACAAATACCCAAGGTCCTCAACACAAGGAATGTAACAAAGATGTGATGAGCAAAAATGTCAGAATTTGGTGGTATTGAAGTGTCACACTTGCAGCTGTAAATACTGTATGTTGGTGTGCAATATACAGAGATGGACTGAATTGGAGAATGTAAAATCTGTCCATTTTCAATCCTACAGCAAGCAATGCCTGTATGTCAGTGAAGAGCATATCTCTACAAATGTGAATTTCTTCATGTTCCTGACTGCATAGCTTCATAAAACCTATGGCATTGGTCTTTGTTATGGAGTGAAAGGTTGGCTTAGCGAGTGCGCCACTTCCTTTGAAAGCGTTATGGAGGAGTGGTGAGATGCTGTTTGGTGGATGGGGGTGGGAAAAGGGCCCTATCATCTGGTTGTGTAACACGCAATTTCTGTAATGCAACATGTGTGCAAAAAAAAAGGCTGGTGAGAGGGGGTCACAACTCAAATAATCACAAACTGAGGTGAGACCAGAGATTATGTCACAGGAGCCGTAGGCAGTTGGTAGGGGGAAAACAGCCAAGCAGGGTTAATGGTGCAAATGAGCAGAGATCGCCTTCTTTGTATGTGAAATATTTTTCACCAATTATCTGTTTGTAGCTGTTTTGCACTCATTTTACCCTCAGCAAGTTCTTGCCAATGTTCTCTCTGCCTTACTAGATTTGTGCTCAGGGACACTGACAGCTTTTTCTGGGTCCAGGACAAAGTCATCTGAAAGGGACCCCCCCCCCCTCATATACATTCAGTTGCCCTGCGTGTGCTGGTGTTCCAGTAGGTCGCTGTCCAGGCTGAAAGCTCTGCTCTACTCTGCTCTGCTCTACTCTGCTCTGCTCTACTCTGCTCTGCTCTACTCTGCTCTGCTCTACTCTGCTCTGCTCTACTCTGCTCTGCTCTAATCTGCTCTGCTCTTCTAACCCGTCGAGTGGGTTATTGCAGAAGCAGCACCCCCTATAGGTGGTGTGTCCAGCTGGGTGATGACTCGGCCCTGCTGCCCACTGTTCTGGGATCCACTTCTCTGATGGTAAAATGTGCATGCTTGGCTTTGGCTGTGGCTTTGGCTTGGCTGGCAGCGCTGTCTGCTGCTTTTCAGCATACGCAGCCTTATAAACAGCCATTTTTTTCTTGTCTGCCACAGCATGTGATGTTGTCAGTTTTTTGGTAGAGAGAGATCTTTTCTCTCTCCTCACAAATACAATGTAGCCTGAAGAAATAATACAAAACTATAGGCTACCTCATTTTTGTTTTGAGATCTGTTGGGTCTGATTTTTTTAATAGTTAGTTCAGATCACATTGTATCAGGAAATCACATTGCTATCATATATTTATCTTTTTTACATTTTAAAGTCACATTATTACTACATTTATTATCCTATATATCTTTGGTCATTAAATCCGTTCTAGACTGTGGCATTTGTTGTTGAGTTCTTATCCTTTTAATGTCCCCTTGTGTATGCTTTGGAGAACATTTGATTAATTAGCCAACTGATGGCCATGGTCTCGATTTAGTGCTGGGCCACTGACTAGGTTGATGTTTATCGCCCGCTTTTTAAGCTTTAATTTTCCTGTTTCAGTTAATGATGTCTTCTTTGTGAAGCGACCCAGGAGATAACAGCATTAGGCCCACACCTCCAGGGCTTCGAGCTCTACATCAACGAGAAGGAGCGACGAAGGAAAATAAATAAAGAAATAAACTCACAAACGGGCAAATAAATAAATGGGCACACACCATTGTGAACATAGAGAGAAGAGAGAGAGAGAGAAAAACGAGGCCATTAGATGAATTAATTATGAAATTAACAAAAATGCGCTGAGAAGGAATTTTTTGCGTCTTTGACAAATGTGTGTTGTGTCTGTTTGTGACAAATTGTGGCAAGGCTATCCACAGGCTGCTTGGTCTGTTATATAACCCGCATATTCAGTTCCCTTTTGAAACTGTATACTGAAATTGTTTGACTTGTGGGATTGTTTTACCTTAAATGGTTGGATGCAAACCAGCCCTTGGTGAATGTGCTCTGACACCTTCATTCCAACATCAGTAAATAATAGTGGGTTTAAAAAAACAAATCTCATCTCTCAAAAAGAGAGGTCATAGTTTTTTTAAACAACAGATCAGTGGTTGTGGGTTAAAAGCAAATCTCATTTTTATATCTAAACAAGAGGCGTCATGGGTTGTTTTCAACAAAGTATCAGTCAATGGATGTGAGATAAAAAAAAAAAAACATTTTTATACAGTGTCTCCAATAGAGATGGATTTAACAATGGATCAGTGGTTGACGTTGTACCTCATTTTCCTGATAGCGTCTGTTCAGATGAAGATGTCCATCTGTGATCCGTAGGTCCTGGGAGATTGACTTGGTGAGCGCAAGCAGCCCCAAGATCCTCCATCCTTTTGCTCCTGGTTGCCGTGGAAACTGAAGTGTGACTATTTTAACGACCGAGCGCTGGGAGATGTATGGGGAGGCACAAGATCAATGATGGTGATGGAATGTGAAACACACACACACACACGCACACACACGCACACAGGCACACGCTTATCTCCATCAGTGCTACAATAGTTGAGACCCAGTAATGCAATGAGACCATTGAGATATTGGTACATAACCTTGATGGCAACATACCTTTTCGTAGGCTACCAACAGAACAGAGTAAGGCAAGCTGTGACTATCAGGACAGTCAAAAAGATGAGGCGCACACAAGGCTTGCAGGTTAAAAAAGTGTATTGTGGCCGACAAATTAACAAAAGAAGTCAACGGAAAATATCTGGAGCTACAAACGTTTCGGACCTAGTCCATTATCAATGTCTACAGTAGGAAGTATCCTACTGTCCTAGTATCACTATTTTTGATGAGCAGTCGCACCAAGCAACAAGCGATCCTAAGTTAAGGCGCAGAAGCCAACTTTCTTTGTTTCCTTAAGCTGTGAATATCGAAAGCAGTGTGGATTTACTGTAAATTCCAACGCTATACAGTTTTTCTTGATTGCTTTAACACAGTTATCACTCCAAAAAGCACATTTTCATAACAGCTAATGCACCGGGCTAACCAGAGAAACCAATTTTCCAAACACAACATCTTGTGTGCAAAAGGCTCTTACGTTTCCAAAATATTTAACTATGTTGAAAGCAAACTTTGTCTTCAACTCAATACACTACATAGCAGTGTATGAACACTACCAGTCAGTCATTACACAACGGACAGAGAAATACAAAACATTGTTATCAATTTGACACAATTTTCCCATGCTTAACGCTGTTGTCAATTACATAACTTTCATGTCAGTAACATTTTTGTTTCATTTACTTAGCTGGTGACTCTGCTTGATTAGGATCTGAGGTAGCAGGCCCAGTAAATGATTTTCACAAAAAAATGTGTTGTGTGTGTAAGTATGTGTGTGTCTTTTCTTACAAAAAAATTACAGTAGGCTAGGCAGTGTCAATAATGCCTTCTTGCAAAGAATTTGATTGAGAACCAGGATGATTTGATGTAATTGTTGTTTTGTTTTTTGTTTTGTTTTTTCGAGAAAAACAATTGTCTTGATAACTGTGTTACAGAAAATATGTGTAAAGTAAAATATAGCCTACATGTTGTTGCAGTACAAGAATGTACTAAAATTACTAAAATAACTTACACTGTAATGCGGGGAACAAACAAGTAAGACACTGTGTATATAGACTGATTGCTAAATTAAGATTTTTGAGAGGCAGTGTCAAATAGGTGCTTTTGTGCGTTCATACAAATGGGGTAATTTCAGGAAAAGATTTTGTCTGTATGGCTATCAGAGCTTAAACAATGAAATGTTTACTACTTAAATGGCACATGTGTTAACTGTTCAGCAAAAATTGTGTTATATGAATGGAAAATGTGTCAAGTCAATGAGAATGCGTTACCACATATGCACAACGTGTCTTTTGCTTTGCGGAAAAAGTGGTCATGACGACTTTGTGTGAGTCAGTTTCAAAAATTGTGTTAAAGCAATTGAGAAAAACTGTAATACAGTATGGTCACCATTTCCCATTTAAATTTCATTCAAATAATTCATCATCAAAATCAGTTTAATAATGCACCCCAGACTTCACCCTTCTCTATCTCACATGCACACCTTAAAAAATATTAAATAAAAACTGTCTTTCAGTCTGTGACGTCACCTGACTGAAGTCAGCAGTTTATTTTATAGACCACTGCAGAAATTATGCCTGCGAAAGATGAACCATTAATTACAGCCAGTCATGGCACAAACAAACCCATAAAATTAACAGTCAGTCACTTAGAGTGGCTCGCTGCATTTAGACCAAAAAATAACCCTCGCCCAGCATCTGTTGCCTACCGCAGAAAACACACAAACAAGTCAGAACGCAACACCACAAAATGCACTGTATCAAACAGAGTTTTCATGTCGTGTACCAGACAATAGGCCTACAATGTATTCAAACATTCGCCACAAAGTATATGAAACATTTCCACAAATTGTGTCACATAGCATCAGTGCAGTTCGGCTGTTAATGCCATACATAAACAACATATGAGAAAATCACAAATCAGAAACAATCCCCTCTAATCTCACTGTGCCCTATGAAAGAATACACATGCGCGCGCACACACACAGGAGCACACACACACTGAGACAAACGCACACATGTATGCACACACACACACACACACACACACACACACACACACACACACACACACACACACACACACACACACACACACACACACACACACACACACACACACACACACACACACACACACACACACACCCCCCCCTTGGCCCTGTCAGCAGTGCTTTGGTGGTACCAGCCAGGCAGGCAGGGTGGTGATGTAAATGCCGTAATCCTCGCATCAATTACATGCATCCGCATCTGAAGCGCCAGGCGTTTGCTCATAATGTATGAGATTAGGGGCTTAAGTTCAATTGCTTTATTCATGTTGTTAAGGGAGAGATGTCAGGACACATTAAGGTGTGAGCGCACATATTAGCTCGTTCGGAATACTTTTTTTTTTCTTCTTCATCTTTCTTTTTTTCTTGTTGCTCGGCACTCGTCCTCGCTTTCTGACTAATCCCCACAACCTGCAGACAAAGCCATCTGTGACACACTTTCAGACTGGCTTTTTTGTGTTGTTGTCTCTCCTCTCCCGCTCGGCTTGGCTTGGCAAGTCAAAGAGAGCATGAGGGACCATGAGGCAAGAAGGTGTGTGTGTGTGTGTGTGTGTGTGTGTGTGTGTGTGTGTGTGTGTGTGTGTGTGTGTGTGTGTGTGTGTGTGTGTGTGTGTGTGTGTGTGTGTGTGTGTGTGTGTGTGTGTGTGTGTGTGTGTGTGTGTGTGTGTGTGGAGAGGGGGCTGTTGATGGCAATTGTAATGGAGCAAAGCAAACATTTGTGGTAAAATATGTGTGTATCGTGTGCATGTGAAGACATATGCATCGACACAGAGGTGGGGAAAGAGAGAGGAAGAAAGAGGAAGTGTGTGTGTGTGTGTGTGTGTGTGTGTGTGTGTGTGTGTGTGTGTGTGTGTGTGTGTGTGTGTGTGTGTGTGTGTGTGTGTGTGTGTGTAGAGTGTGTGTGTGTGTGTGTGTGTGTGTGTGTGTGTGTGTGTGTGTGTGTGTGTGTTTGTGTGTTTGTGTGTGCGTGCGTGCGTGCGTGTGTCTATGCAGTGCTCCCAAGTGGTACTGAGGATAGTTTAAAAAAATACACGGCATCCCTCAAAGCCC
>NC_085879.1:1045000-1075000 GCF_034702125.1 Engraulis encrasicolus
AGAGAGAGAGAGAGAGAGAGAGAGAGAGAGAGAGAGAGAGAGAGAGAGAGAGAGAGAGAGAGAGAAAGAGAGAGAGAGAGAGAGAGAAAGAGAAAGAGAAAGAGAAAGAGAAAGAGAAAGAGAGTGTGTGTATTCTTATCTCACCTGCTGTACATCTGTTTGCCAGCTTGGTTCCTGCTGGCCTGGCCTTTTTGCTACCTGACAGGCCCTGATTGCTCCCCAGTGAGTCACAGGCCTCCAACGCTGCTGCTTCGACTCATGAAGTTAATTTGCTGGGTTCAGCTTCCACACCAAACACACAGCAAGCAGTCACGCTGGTAGATGCCCTATGGCCAAACTGGAGCAGAGAGCAGCCGAACTGTCCTTGAAAGAGCACAGGGCAACAACGTGCAGTGCTCCAAGGGGACTTCTAATGTTAAAGAGCTAGCCACTTACCATTTTTGTCCCCTGTGCAGTGTGCGCATCACCCAATGTTTGTATTCGTGAAACCCTTGTATTTGTTCATTTGAACATATAATGTCATTGTATAATGTCCTAAGCTTTCAAATGTGTGCTCCTGACTGTGAGAAGCATCAAGGTGTTGATTTTGTTGACCATGTCAAAACAACCTGGAAATGAAAGAAATGCATAGGCCTAACATATTAAGTAAGGGTTAACGTTCGGCGAGAAGGTCGCTACCGTGGAATAGCAGCACGACAGAGAGAATCTTTAGACCCCGACGCGGAGCGGAGGGATCTTGTTCTCTCTGAAGTGCTGCTATTCCACAAAGCGACCGACTCGCCGAAAGTTAACCCGCTTATTATATGGATATACTTAAATAATTCACACATGGCGGGGACATTTCTTTAGGCCTATTTAATGTCAAGATTGTTGCTGCGCAAAACAAAACAGTGCCGTTGTGGAACACCGCTAGGTAGCCAGGACAACAGGTGTAGGCCTAGTCTATCACAGCAGCTGATTAGAGTCTTGTTGAAAAGTCGCTTTAGCAGTGAAAAGTCTTGTTGCCATTGACAGCGGTCTGTTATAGACCAACCCGTCCGTTATCGAAAAATAACAGACGTGCGAACGTTGGGGAACCCCGTTGAAATGAATGGAGCATTCGACCGATGACGTCACAACCATATAATAACTAATATAATAACAACAGTGTTCTCAAAGACCCCCCATGCTTCTTTCATTGCTAAACGCCTCCCAAACAATTACACTTCCCTCTGGACCAACATCCTAACCAATGCTGATTTATGTTGCACAAAATGCTAACGAGTTACACTTGACACAATTATAAAGAGTGCAAAATAGGGCAGTATCATAACAGCTGTAGCCTATTCAGGCTAGCCAGTCAGCAACAGTTATACTATGAACCAAAGTGCTTACCAGTATTGTTTATTGTACCATGTGTGACCCTTCTGAAGGACCCAGATGAACCTCTGACATCTATGCTGTCATCACAGTTCACTTGTAAAAACTGTATTACTTTGTTATCATAATGCATGGCATTATAGTGGTTGGGGAAAACAGTGCCTCCCTCAGGATAGGGCAAGAATATAAAGGAAACGGCTGGCGGTATGAAATGAAAATGCACTTGTGATCGAGCCCAATCAGATGTTACACCACAGCTTCATAGCAGACACATACATAATTTAACCAACACTTTCTTGGAAGACCACAACTTAAAGTACCAGTTCAGACAATTTCAATATGCTGTTGTATTGCTCACGCTATCCCTGACTTGTCAGTACCCGGTGATGCCATATTTTTCGGCTAAGCCCTAATATGAGCTATTCTAATGGGGGCAGCATTTGTTTACATTTTTTTTTTAAATAACATAGGCCTACTCCAAATATTTTCCCAAAAGGTACCGCTGTTTGCTAGTTGTCTGCTGATGTTGTATAACCTTTCGGATGTTTTTGGGAATAAATAAAAACATTTTTTGAAATGTAAACAAACCGCTGCCCCCATTACAATGACCAAGATCTCGGAAAAGGCTGAAGAAAAAAAAACCTCAGGTAATGACAAGTCCAGAGTAGTGTGAGCATTACAACTGCATGTTGAAATTGACTGAACGGGTCCTTTAACGTGGTAACTAGCAGCACAACACAAGGGAGACTGAGCTATCAGCTTGTGCAACTGATTTTCTAAATTTAAACCTGCAGATGATAATGAGATTATTTGGCTTTATATCATGCTGCCATTGTCTTTAATAGCCATAAGCATGAGTGAACACCGGCCATACAGTACCTCCTCAACTGTGACACTCTTCCAAAAGCGTCCAATTGGGCTTGTAGCAATTATGTGAAAAATTGGAGTGGCCCTCATACTGTAGGGGAGAGAGAGAGAGAGAGAGAGAGAGAGAGAGAGAGAGAGAGAGAGAGAGAGAGAGAGAGAGAGAGAGAGAGAGAGAGAGAGAGAGAGAGAGAGAGAGAGAGAGAGCATGAAATGAAAGAAGAATGAAATAGAAAGATACAAAGATCGAGGGGGGGGGAACAGGAGGCCTGTGTGTTGAATATTTGATCATACGTCTGAGGAGGACCATTCTCTCTCTTTTTTTCAGCTCTCCTGAAAACTGAGTGATCTTACCAAAGTTCCAAAAAATTACCGCTAACCTCTAATTGAGAGGTTAGCCAAAGAAGACACCAACTAAGGTAGGAAATATTCAACACTTGTTAAGAACTTGATGAAGTTTGGCTGCCTCATCACCTTTGAAATGGAACACGTTGGGTCTCTTAATTTTCAAAGGCAAGAGTACCCATCGCAGCCTAATTGGATCTCCCAGTTTCTTCCATTGATGTAAGTGTGTGGCATAGTGTTTTTGATAAAATAGCCTTTGATCTGTGTGTTCGAAATTGCTAGTGTTAGTGTGAATTACAGAAAATGTTCAGGAAGCATAACTAGTCACGACAAACAATAAGCCTTGAAACATATTCCTTCACTTTCCTGATCTCCTATATCTTTTCTAGCCTTATCCACCGTTATTCCTGATGTTCTCTTCTCACTCTCCTCACACACTGTCTTTCCTTCTCCCCACATTTTGTGATGCCTCATCCTTTCTAAGTTTACCCCTCTCTCTCTGTCTCTCTTTCTGTCTGTCTCTGTCTGTCTCTGTCTCTGTCTCTGTCTCTGTCTCTCTCTCTCTCTCTCTCTCTCTCTCTCTCTCTCTCTCTCTCTCTCTCTCTCTCTCTCACACACACACACACACACACACACACACACACACACACACACACACACACACACACACACACACACACTCACACTCACACACACACGCACACGCACTGTTTATGTCTTTCTTTTCTTTTTTGTTTTCATAACATTCACTCGTTCTGTTTTGGCTGTCTCTCTCTCTCTCTCTCTCTCTCTCTCTCTCTCTCTCTCTCTCTCTCTCTCTCTCTCTCTCTCTCTCTCTCTCATTTAACGTTCATCCTTTCGTTTGTTTTGGAGCTCTCTCTCTCTTCTCTTCTCTTCTTTTATCCTCCCCCTGCACCGTCCCTGCTCCGGGAGTGAACTCTCCGTGGGAAAAAGCAGGAGGGGCTTGAACGGAGCGTTGCCCGGGGAAAGTGAAAGTATCCTCCCTCCTTTGATGTGAGATTCCCACCTTAGTCACTATCTGCCTTATGCCCCTATCTTACTCACGCATACACTCTTTATTTCTCTTCATCTCACGATTTTTCCTTCTTTCTTTTTTCCCATCCCCACTCTCACAAACATAGATTCCCTCCATCCCCCTCAAATTTGCACATTCTTTAATGCTTTTTATTTTTTGTTTACCTCTTTTTTTTTCTTTACTTTCTAAATCTCTCTCTCTCTCTCTCTCTCTCTCTCTCTCTCTCTCTCTCTCTCTCTCTCTCTCTCTCGCTCTCTCGCTCTCTCCTTTTCCTGATTCCTCTCATCCTTCTCCATCCTCTGATTTAGTGCCCAGGTCTACGAGAGATCGATATGTGTCGAGAGAACCCAGGCGCCCTGTGCAAGGACCTAGGGCTGTCTGCCGGAGCAAGGGAAAAAAAGGAAGGGGGGAGAGATAGAGGGAGGGGGAAAGGGAAGAATGGAGGAAAGAAAGTGAAGAGGGAAATTTGATGGAGGGATTTCCCCCTGCACCACCATTATACGGCTGTGTCATCATTCTTCTGTTCCTCAATGTGTGGAGTGTGTGTGTGTGTGTGTGTGTGTGTGTGTGTGTGTGTGTGTGTGTGTGTGTGTACATTTATTTGTATTAGTTACAGTGAGCGAGAGACAGAGAGATTGAGAAGGGTGCACAAGGGAGAGGCAACCGGAGGCAATATCGCCACTGAATCAGCTAGCTAAAAGTGATGAAGACTGCGTCCATGTAGCATCCATTATGTTCGTCAGTCCTCTTGTATCTCCTTTTAAGTATTTCATGAAACGGGGTCCTATTTCATCGTATTAGATAAGCATGCAGTGGTTGGTTACTCTCAGGTTTCAGTTTCCACTGTGCTGATACTGATTTAGTGTAGTAGATAAAAAACAACAAATCGGTGCATCTCATTACACAGTCAAAAGTAAGTAAGTAAGTAAGTTTAATTTATATAGCACATTTAAAAACAGTGACAACTGGCCGTAAGATGCATTATGGAAGTAGTTTAGATGGTTGTAATGTTGTGTCATTTGGAAGGTGTACACAAGGTACCAACATGTGAAGAACAGGTCAAGGTACAGTAAGCGTATGCAAAGAGTCAGGGAGGAAAGAGCAAGTGTGAAAGTAATGGTCTGTCAGTTTAGTGCTCAGTCAAATTAGTTCACCTAAAGTGCAACATGGAACATCTGAATCTCAATAAGTATGTGTGGTGCCCCAGTGCACAAGCTTTAGTGATGCAGGTGCATGTCAAATATATTCCAGGATTAACCGTGTAAGATTCCCCCATATGGGCCCTGACAAAGGGGCACTGAATTCACAGCGCCGGTGGCTCACGGGCACGGTATTAACATTTGTTTGCGTTTCTTTTCCTTATTTCAACGCCTTTGTTTACAATCTATCGCCTTTGTTTTACTACTCTGAGTTTTCTGTTGACTTCAAAGATAAACATTGCATATCTGACATCTGGATCTCAAAAGCACTGTGTGACAGAGGGCCCCCTTCGGGGGGACCGCCCCAAAACCTCCGGTCACCTGTATGCATTGCGCACCTCCCAGCGTGAAAAGCGCGCACCCCCCGGTGTGCGTTCCCAGCGCATCTTGGTCAGCGGCCATTTGTCCCTGCATGCGCGCACCTCCCGTGCCCACGCAGAGACTGAAACTCCCGCCAGATCTAATATGCGTGGTTTAAATGCTTACTAAGATGTGCTTGAAATTCTATGCATGTGTTTGGTATCAATCTGATGGAAATACTTCGGGTGGTGAACAGGTCTTGGTTTTGAAACTGTTATTAGTGAATTTATTAAAGATTTAGAATCATAGGATTTGGATATGGTGTGGGTTACAACCCAACCCCGCGCCATTGTTCTAAGCCCAGCCCAGGTAAATGCCGGCACGTCATTGGTCCCTGGCTGGGGTCGTCCCACGAGATACCTAGGTATTAAACTTTGGTGTAATGATCAAATCTTTGAGTTTAAACCCCGCTAAAGGGCTCCCGTGGACCTAGTGTCCATGTAACCATTTCCTCTTAATTAGGTAGCATTGACTTTTTCAACATTGTACTTGTCGTATAATTAGATTTGTCCTGTAATAAAACTTTCATTGATCTATATTTTGTTGTAGATCCCGTGTATTCCTTCATAAGGTTATTGTACTGTCGAAACGTAGCAGCTCCAAGGACATTTCTCCATGTGGAGTGGGACGCTATACTTCGGGTCAGCCCGAGTGTCAATGGTGTCTACTTAGAATAAAAATATGTTATCGTAAACTGGAACTTAAGCGGGGTGATCAGATCTTTTGGGGGTAGCTCTCGACATACACCTCTCGCCTCCTATTGCAGTCGAATAGGGGTAAAGTGTATGGGGCTTAGGATCTCATAAGTATGGTACCTTCCAGCAACTTTAACCTCTGATTTATTCTAGACGTCTCTCATATGGGATGGACATGCACAAAGAAATTAGTCGGCCGCGTGCAAATCAGTTCTACAAGTAAATGGATATAAAACCCTTGACAGCTGGACTCAGACTTAACCGATATTGTTGGAATATTCATAATAAGAGCAGTTTATATTAATTGAGTGCAATCACACAATTATCCTGGGACTAGGGAGATCTACGACTGAGATCCCATCATAATACGGAAACTTGGTAAATTAGGATGCAAAATGAAATGTTTTCTACAGTCCAGAGCAAGGAGCAGAGCACGAGACTAGGATTCCGGTGTTGGGCCTATCTCTGGGTTTTCAGTGGTGACCCCGACGTGATCCCTGGATATGTAAAAATATGGAGTCAGATAAAGCATGAGGTTTGGACTGCTTCTTATCTACGCCTGGATTTGGTAAGAAAAACTTTTCATTTTTCCACAACTCAAGATAAGGGACAAATCTAGCACACTACACATATATGACATCCTTTTGTTGTTTTCGAGTCGACATACTCGTGTAGATCAGCACCGTAGAACGCTGATAAGGGTTGAATAAAGTAGTGGGGAAACATCAGGGATATGACAGAGTTGATGTACAATTCATGGCTTCGGCCATGGATTATTTGAAAGATGTATTTTGCCGCCTGAGCTAGGAGGCATCACTTCCAAGACAGTTACCCCATGGTCTTGGGATGGTTAAAGTGACGGCAGTAACGTGGCTCAATGTGAACAAAGGGTGGTGTTCCCACCGCTTTATTTCTACAAATCGTATTTGGCACTAACCGGAGAGGTCAGTGAAAGCCTTACGCACCCTCTCAAAAGTAAATTCAATGGTCCATGGGCTCGTAAACTGAGTCCAAACACACGGCCCACAGAGTTAGCCGCTACCAACTCCATAAGCATTGCATTGTAGAGCTAGCCATAGCAGTGTTTTGGAGGCGAGTTTTCCGGTGACCATGCTAACGTTGTAAGCTCAAACGCTACTCCAGGATGGTCTCCCGAAATCCCACCAGAGTCCATACACAGTTTTGTGCTATGCAGCGCCTACAACATGAGATGGTTATGCAGTAATGGTAGTAACTCCAGGACGAATTCGAGATAACAAACGCATGCTGCAGCCGTAGTCAGCTCAGCTGTTGTGATAACCCGGATGTATAGTAGATTTCCATGGCAACGAGTCCCTCGCGAGAACGCGCACGCGCCACTTGCCCTGGCAAGATCAGCTGGCGAGGTAAACAGGCATGAGAGATGAGAGAACCCACGTCGTAAGCGACGTAGGGGTTTAAATTTGGATTCCCACTCATGCATTTCATAGTCCAACTTTTGGATACTTTAATAGCACGTTTGCACTCGTCGCGTAAAACACATGGAAGTCACATACACTGAGCCTCCCACATTGAGCATAGCCACTGCCGTCTCTCGACCCCCTAATTTGAAGCAATGCCAGAAACTTTTGTAGATGACTTGCACCGTACAGAAGGTTGAGGGTTAAATAATATGTTTTAGCTGTTGTGTGTGCTTATAAAGCCATAGACAGGCTGTTTGCAGGTTGGAACCATTTAGGCTCGCCTACAAAGGCTGTCTTTCTCTGCATAGACTTAATAGAGCAGTAGACAAATGTTGTGCTTGCTCATTGGTTGTGTGCACCGGACAGCTGTTTGAGGCTAGAGCTGTTTATGTGTGAAACCGCAAAGGCTTTGCTATTAGTGTTATTTACCTGCAACTAAATCTGGTGGAGAGGAATATTTCCTCCGCAGCTACGATCCAACTCATTTAACGCCGTTTCTGGTGGCCTACACGGGCCTCTGACGTCATGAGCTGGGGCGGCGATTGCCTGGTCCGCCGCTAGGAACCAAAGCAACTCCAGCCGCGCCAATTTAATACGCAGTTCCTGATCCGGAACTGTCTTGTGATAGTCAATTAATTATTGAAATGTGTCGAAGCCATTCCAATACGAAACAATACCTCGCATAGTGCGAGTATTGGTTAGACAAATTGTTCCAGCACATGGGGTATCGATTCAAAGTGAATCGGATCATGGGACATTTCACAGAATAAGTCATGGAAAAACATTTTTGTGTTACATTCGCCAAAGGTTCTCGAAACACATCACGCAGCACAAACACTAATGCCACGGGCTTCCGCCCATTTGAAGTAATGACAGGGCGAGTCATAAGACTCTCCATTGACCTGCATCTCTCCAAATGACTTGAGACCACTGACGGTGGCCACCTCAGCCCAGAGCGCTGACAAATTGCCCAAAGCACTGTATGCACAGGCTAAGCTAAGGCAACAGCAATCTAATGTGAGAAGTGACACACACTTAATCCTACTGCTGAAAATTAATTTGTTGCGGGAGATATGAACAATGGTGCGCGTGTTTGTGAGAGAAAATACCTTGTCCCACACTGGCACGGCCCATAAAGCTGTGAGCAACAGTTGTCTGGCCGTGACCCTGAGAGGGAAACTGCGATGTTTTCACTTAAGTGCAATGCAAAGGGTTTAGGTGCTCATCTGATGAATAATCATATTATGTTTCTGTTACAGAAGCTGCGGCCATTCCATGGACGCCGAACAAAAAGAAGACTGTCGGGCCGACACACGTTAGGCCTGACCAAGGGGTGCAGCTCACCCATAACTACGGATGTTGGAGATGGGTTTGGAAATCCTTCAAGGGGCCAGTACACACTGATCTCATTTCATTACATACTAAACAAGATATAGCCTGGCCCTCCGGAGTAGCTCCGGGTCAAAATTGCCACACACAAACGTTGTAATGAAGGCTCCACCCATCCTCCCTTTAAACCCACCGTAGGCTGCACTACATAGCCCACTAAAGAATTACAAAATAGCATCATGTGGTATCAGTTTAAAACTGCCCACTTGCTAACATTTGTGTTATGCACATACTCTATCACATAAAACATGATGAGAAGGATCCAGAAAAGTGCTACCGCACGTAGGACCTTGTACATAACCTCACACATATAGTCTACAATGACATTACTTAACCTGTCTTTTCCCCTCACAGATGAGAACCGACGAAAGAAGTGTACTGTGGTGTCAATTGACTCCATAGTAACAATTTGTACACCACACCTCTGATTGCACATGTGAACCAAGAAATGTTTTAATTGACTACCTGTGTTATACATGACCAACACAATGTCCCATACTTCATCCACACCCACACACAACTGATTAAGGGTAGCATGAACAAAACCTTGTTGCACAATGTCAATTTAGTTATGGCACACATTTCATACATACTGACTGCCTACACTACACATCGTGACACGAATGGAGACACATACACATGGCTGCAGTCACGCATCGAAGACCCGATTACTGACTATGGATTTGGACTCGCGGCTCAAGTAAATTCTATGCGCAGCAAAAGAGATTTACTCTCACAAATATCTGGCCTCTTTGGTACAGTCAATTCGGCAGTGAACTCGTACAGAATCAGCGGACAGTCGCAGTACACAAGTTGGCTGGCAAGCCATGTGGCCACTGGATTCCAGCACCTCACTAACTCCAATAAACGAATCATTAAGGCTGTGCGGTCAGAAGCGCAGGCGCTACTGACCACCAGTCTAGCTTTATTCAACCAAACCTACAAGCTCGAGCGTGACGCAGCCTATAGACATAGACATTTGCACAAGATTTGTTTACTGCTGCCCCCCAGCAAGTTTTAGATGTGCGCGGCACAGAGTGCCTAAGCGTGCGCTGCAAGATCTTATAGTGATCTTGGATTTACATAGGTGGTTTGAATCTGACAAAATGAAAAATCTACAGTATTCTGAGCTATTGACCACTCTAATGTATTCGGGTACTAACGTGGGACCACCTTACAGGGTATTTGACTATTGGTACGACTGAGACATTGTTCACCACTCGAATTGTTGCCATGACCAAATATGTCCTCTGTACTTGTAATACTCCTGATTCCAAGTTAATAACCTTTAGGTCACTCCATGGATACTTCAGCTCCGTCCAGGTGTCCAACACACAGGAGTGTGTGGCATCAGTAAGATGAACTCTTTCTCCTATGGCGGGCTGACATGCCCCGCCAACCACAGCTTCTGTCTAGCGGTGACAGATGACCTCTCCATGGGGTCACTCAACTCCACTGGACTTTGACCTCCCTCCCTGAAGGGAGAACACCGACCCCTTCTACAAGGAGGGGACCCAGGCGCTGGCTGACACCGTGACCCTACAGCAGCTCATCCAGCGGGTACAGTGTACTCAACCAGGCCCAGGTACAAACAAACCTGGCCGAGAAGACTGCAGAGCTCCTCACCAGTTCCACCAACCATGCCGCAGAGGCAGCGTACAGGGTGGGATTGGATCTTCAGGGGTTGTGTACTCGCCAGCGCCCTCATCCTCCTCTTCACGCTGGTCCAGTGCTGCTACTTCAAACACCTCATCCGCTCCTAGAAAAGGGAGTCTGAAGCAGCACTGACGGCCAGCAAATACCTCACGCCCGTTCTTCGTCAGTGACAGCCGGTGGGGGCATTCCTACCGGCCACGAAAGACACTGGACTTTTACCTTCGTGTTCCGAGGGGCCACTGTAAGATTCCCCCATATGGGCCCTGACAAAGGGGCACTGAATTCACAGCGCCGGTGGCTCACGGGCACGGTATTAACATTTGTTTGCGTTTCTTTTCCGTATTTCAACGCCTTTGTTTACAATCTATCGCCTTTGTTTTACTACTCTGAGTTTTCTGTTGACTTCAAAGATAAACATTGCATATCTGACATCTGGATCTCAAAAGCACTGTGTGACAGAGGGCCCCCTTCGGGGGGACCGCCCCAAAACCTCCGGTCACCTGTATGCATTGCGCACCTCCCACGCAGAGACTGAAATTCCCGCCAGATCTAATATGCGTGGTTTAAATGCTTACTATGATGTGTTTGAAATTCTATGCATGTGTTTGGTATCAATCTGATGGAAATACTTCGGGTGGTGAACAGGTCTTGGTTTTGAAACTGTTATTAGTGAATTTATTAAAGATTTAGAATCATAGGATTTGGATAAGGTGTTGGTTACAACCCAACCCCGCGCCATTGTGCTAAGCCCAGCCCAGGTAAATGCCGGCACGTCATTGGTCCCTGGCTGGGGTCGTCCCACGAGATACCTAGGTATTAAACTTTGGTGTAATGATCAAATCTTTGAGTTTAAACCCAGCTAAAGGGCTCCCGTGGACCTAGTGTCCATGTAACCATTTCCTCTTAATTAGGTAGCATTGACTTTTTCAACATTGTACTTGTCGTATAATTAGATTTGTCCTGTAATAAAACTTTCATTGATCTATATTTTGTTGTAGATCCCGTTTATTCCTTCATAAGGTTATTGTACTGTCGAAACGTAGCAGCTCCAAGGACATTTCTCCATGTGGAGTGGGACGCTATACTTCGGGTCAGCCCGAGTGTCAATGGTGTCTACTTAGAATAAAAATATGTTATCGTAAACTGGAACTTAAGCGGGGTGATCAGATCTTTTGGGGGTAGCTCTCGACATACACCTCTCGCCTCCTATTGCAGTCGAATAGGGGTAAAGTGTATGGGGCTTAGGATCTCATAAGTATGGTACCTTCCAGCAACTTTAACCTCTGATTTATTCTAGACGTCTCTCATATGGGATGGACATGCACAAAGAAATTAGTCGGCCGCGTGCAAATCAGTTCTACAAGTAAATGGATATAAAACCCTTGACAGCTGGACTCAGACTTAACCGATATTGTTGGAATATTCATAATAAGAGCAGTTTATATTAATTGAGTGCAATCACACAATTATCCTGGGACTAGGGAGATCTACGACTGAGATCCCATCATAATACGGAAACTTGGTAAATTAGGATGCAAAATGAAATGCTTTCTACAGTCCAGAGCCTACGGAGCAGAGCACGAGACTAGGATTCTGGTGTTGGGCCTATCTCTGGGTTTTCAACCGTTTTTGTTTAATTTGCTTGGAACAAACAACACATCAGTATTTCCTTAGATTTGCCCTATTACTTATGGCTTAACGCATTGTTCATTCGCAATAAAAAGTGAGCAGTGGCCAGTATTGCGGTGATTCCTCAGTGTATAGTCCCCTAAATGCAATTGCTATTTGTGTGAAGCAACAAGCAAGTCTGGCATGACTCTGGAGGAGTAGGAGGAGAGATGCAGGCTTTCATTCCACAGCACATCTCCGATGAGAACACACAGCTCCATGGTAACCACCAACCACAGCCACCAGTCCTACATACCAGATGAAGATGGGAAGCGTAACATAACAAATAAAGCATACGAGGGGAGAGGGCACAGGCCCTGCTTGCTGTCTCCATCTACATTCAATTCAACAAACGTTATATCAGCCAGGTTAGCTAAATGTGTCATGTTTGACCTTGGCAAAGGGTTATTGATGTTTCAGCCAAGCAGCCCATCAGATGTCAGCTACCATCGGTGCTACATAGACCATACATGTTCATTGGCTGAAATAATTAAGTCTCTCTAAGTCTAAGCACTTGAACGGTTTGACCCAGGAGCTTGTACCGTAGATATTGACAACAGAGAATTGTTGAGAAAGAAAGCCAAATTATTACAGTAAATTATAGACTACAGAGAATGTTGAGAAAAAAAGCCAAATTAATACAGTAAAATCCTAAAACGGTAGCCTATTTAAAAACGCTTAGATGCAGACTAATATTGTCCTCTGAGTCATAATGACATGTGGCTCCTTTAAAGTTTGAGATGTTAAAAATAAACTACCAGCAGAGTGGCAGTGAGGGAGTATCAAAATACTGTATTAACCTTGAGAGGTTGGACATGCATATTCCTCTGACTCTGTTTTCTTCCATTTAAGAGATATTCCCTGGAAATATTGGCTTTCTATTGACCAACCACGTACGGTACTTGCTTCTTGCCAGCGCTGGACTGAGTTGAGTGAGTGGTATAGCGTTGTGCATATCTGCTGTGGCGTGAAACCGCATGTTCCCTCTATCCATCACATGCAGCACCATGTTATTGTAGCATTTTCCCAACACCCACTTGTGCATCCCACAACCCCCCCATACACACACACACACACACTCCCTGCCTCTCTTCTCCTCTTCTTCCACCCTCTTCAACCCCTCTTCACCACCACCACCATCACCACAGCCAGCAGTTCAACCCCCAACCCTCTCCGCAACCCCCAACCCTCTCCGCAACCCCCAACCCTCTCCGCAACCCCCAACCCTCTCCGCAACCCCTCTTCCGCTCAGCTCCTTGTTTGTTTTGTGCCGTCGGAGTTTGTGTCAGGCCACTTGTTTCCTCTATGCCTGTTGACAGGTCAGCAGAGTGCGGTTGGGGGTGGAGGGCGAGTCGAGGGGCGGGGGTTGGGAGAGGAGGTGAAACACTCGCTAAAGGCTAGTCATACACACTTACAGTACACACACACACACACACACTTGCAAGCACACACACACACACACACACACACACATACACACACACAGAGACACGCACGCACAGACACAGGCATAGGGGTAAGGGGTAAGACAGTGGAGAGACGGAACAAATGCACAAGGATGTAGCAGAGCGTTCAGCGTCTTGAGTCACACAAGCGTGTGTATACACATGTGCACACATTCACACACTCCACACACACACACGCATGCACACACACACGCACGCACGCACGCACACACACACTTTCTCTGTATTTCACTCTCACTCTCTTTCACTCTTCATACTTTTCTCTGTATTCTCTCTTTCCCATCGCTTTCTGCACACACACACACACACACTCACACACACACACACACACACACACACACACACACACACACACACACACACACACACACACACACACACACACACACACACACACACACACACACACACACACACACACACAAAGAATAAAGCAGAATAAAACACTGTCAACACTCTTGCCATAACAGATGCATTGTCTATGCAGGAATAATCTGTGTGAAGACACTGTGAAGTCAGGGAGGTTACTTGGACATTTCACAGACACCTCCAGGATTTCTATAGCAGAGCTCAACAACATGCAGTATATACAACCCCCTAATGTGATATCTTTCTAACAACACCAACAAGCGTCACTCTTGCTCCTCATCCTCATTAAGTTCGACCATTCACTCAGCTTGTCACATGATCCATTTGTGTCATTCTCACAGCTTTTCACTTGACTACTGTGTCGTTTTCATTTTATTCATTTTTATTTATTTATTTGTTTGCTTGCTTTTCTGGGGGGGTCAGAGAGGGACACAGTGTTTGTTTTTGTGGCGCCTGAAAAGTACAGACTGTCATTCTGAATATGACACACTGTCTGTTCATATTTCTCTCCCCTTGCTTCCTATCAAAACCAGGTCATTAGTTTTGAGCTGCGAACCCCGTGAATTTACGAGCCATTAAATCCAGCCAGTTATCAATCATTTACCCACACAGCTTATATTACCTGAAAGCGCACACCAGGGTTCCCGACCGATGCTATACAGTATGCTGTAGTCAGACAAGACCGCTGTAATGGGCAAATGACTGAAAATGTTTAGCATATTCAGCTCCCTCCATCCAACCAGCGTCATGCAGCTCCCACAACGTACATACAAAACCCAGAAATAGACGGAGGGGCTCGGGGCACCATCTGGGAGTAATTAATAGTTGATTAGTAAGTGAAGTGGTGAGTTTGCATTTTGTCGAAATTGGGAGGGTGGGAGTGGGGGGTGGAGCACCTGACGCCTCTGGAGGAGATCCAAAGACAAAAAAAATAGCTAACTGCCCGCCTTGTACACAACACAAACTGGCCACACAGTAGATTTCCGTTTCAACACTCAAAGAGTTTAACACTTGTGTCAGTTTTACCCTATAAGTGTGCAATGAACACTGCAAAACCGCACGCTGACTGCCTTGTATACACAGCACAAACACTGTAAACCCTAACATGTTCAATGAACCCAAAACATTTGGGGTAACACATTGCCTCAAAAAAACTGATTTTTCAACGATTGAATGAACATAAAAAGTTAAGGTTGCGTGTACCATAATTTTAAGGTACACTGCATTATTTGATTTGAGTACAATAAACGATTGTCTCATGATGTAGTAATCTGTACTTATTAGTTGGGTTGAAATGTATTGTTTGTTTAAATAATTCAATATTATTTGTTCTTTTTCCAAGCCTTTTAATTTGGCTACTGGTAAATATGCACCCTATTTTAAATATGGGGTTGAGGTCTTCAGTATAGCACCTAGACATGTTTTTATGCACTTCAACATTTACATAGCATTTTCTTTGTACAATTGAGGGTTCAACACTAAATAAGGAAACTCCAAACTAGAAGATGCATACTTCAACATTTCCAAAACAGCACATCTATTGATGCAAGAGCTATGAATAAAAAACAAAACAGATTGACTGTCTTTGAAGGTTTATTGTAATGCAGCCATGTAAAAACTTGTTTGTTTTACTAACAACATACAAAATACACTTACCACTATATTTTTTGTACAGTTTGTTATGGGATAGACTGGTTAAGACTGTGATTAACACATCTGCTACTGAGTAAAGGATTTCCCACTATGACATACCAAACTATATGAAAACATGGTAGGAAGTGTAAAATACAAACCTATTTGGAAACACTGTCAAGTGGCCATGCCTGTAAATGTTGATATACCTTTTTTTCACAACACAGTAGTATCAGAACCAGCTGAACGAATTGCAGGGCATGTTTACCATGCACAGTGGGTAGTTTGTTTACAGGTATGGCCATTTGACAGTGTTGGAGTTAGCCTATTCACACAACAAAGTAGCATAAAGACCATTATAAGTCACTCCCTTCCACAACAGAAACTCTGGGAATGTCACTTTGTAAAAATATACAACTCATTCAAAGCTGTTTTTCTTTTACACATAAATTGTTCACAAGCCAAAGGTAACATCACTTTTTTCAACAGCCTTTGTACATTAAGAGTCCTGAAATGGTTGTACATTGCACTTGACAGATTTTAAAATAAAGATTACAAATGAAGATAAATTGAATACAAAACGCAACTACTTAGCACAAAGGCCCACAATGATTACTTGAATAATGGAATTAACCAAATCAGCAAACACAAAAACATCTTCCAAGGTCAAGCTGGACATTTTACCTCTACAACTATATGTTCAGACAGTTTGTTATGGGACAGGCTGGTTAAGATTGAAATTTACATATATGCTACTGAATTAAGGATTTCCCACTACTGTGGCAGCAGCCTCCCACCACCTCTACAATGACTACACAGGTAGTGGGTGCTACCACAGCAGTGGCAAATACTCTAAACCAGTGTTTCTCAACTGGAGGGGTCATGGGTGGGTCACGGAGCCTTGGTGTAAAAAAAAAATGTAATTCTAAAAAAAAAATCCAACTTTTCCTGCAACAATTTACAACTTTTATTTTGATAGGATAGTGAACTCCGTGTCATCTGTCGTCCGTCAAAGATACAATTTGTATTTTTATGGGAGATAGATAGCGTGCAACCAGTCATTCGAGTCTTGCTTACATTTTGAGAATTGCATTGAATTGACTTGAACGCTAAAAAAATTGGGTCGCAACCGAATGAGAGAAGAAAATGGTGGGTCCCAAGACTGTTCCAGTTGAGAACCACTGCTCTAAATAGTAGCATGTGTGCAAATCTCAATCTTAACCACTATACCGTATGACAGACCAATCCATCTGAAAACATAGTGGGAAATGTAAAATACTAATCTGAAGTGACCTTACATGGCCAGCTTATTAGTCAAAGAGAGCAATTTGGCCTTCAACTCCTTTTTCTCCAAACCCAAGAAAAACCTGTTGAATGAACCGGAATGTGTTTACCATGCATTTTGGGTAGTTCAGGTGAAGTGCACGTCAAGCCATCGGGTAGGCACATTGCCTGGAGCAAGTTTTTGATATTGTCCATCACAAAATGTCCATAAGGATGTGTTTTAGGGGATTGTAGTGCAACACCATCATGATGAATAACGAAGATTCCAATTTGGATGTGTTTGTAGGCGTCCTCATCATCCACATCCTAGAAATAAAAATAAAAAGGGTTGTTTTATTCTGAGAACAGAACACTGGCTGCAATAGAAGGGTCAAACACAAGGAAGTATGACAGACTACAGGTAGGCCTAATCTAGAAGGGTCACATGGGCTGCTTTGTGGCAAAATATTACAAAACCTATACAAAGGTTAAATTATGAAACAAATATTTTTTTTAATAACACACACACACACACACACACACACACACACACACACACACACACACACACACACACACACACACACACACACAACCTGTGCACATGCTCACATTCCTAACTCCATTATGACCTTGCAAAAAGGGAATTGTCAGATATCTCAAAGTTCTCCATCAAGACGGGAAATGACTGATAATTACATTCACAAACCTGGGTTTAGCGCAAATGCACATCCAGCAGCGGTCCTCCTCTCTGACTTCATCAGACCAAGAGGAGCAGGACAATGGCGATCAGGGGAGTCATAGGATTCTTGCTTCAGGTTTTCCCCCACGACCCTGCTACCCTGGTACCTGGAACACACCAATAAATCAAAATGTAATGTCAAAACACTTCCACACTATAACAATCATTCACATTTGCGCACGCACACACACACACACACACACACACACACACACACACACACACACACAAAAACCTCTCTCTCGCACACACACACACGCACGCACAAACTCTGTCTCTCTCCCTCTCTCACTAAACACATGCACATGCTAACATTAGCAACTAGAACACGCAGCTTAGCTGAGTGGTCTAAGACTATGCACTGCTAAAACATTTAGAACACAACCAGGGCAGTGATACCACTTCACAAAGACAAAAAAATGATCTACGGTCACAACCTCAAATAAACAATGACGTGTTAACCGTTTGAGACAATCAAGCAAGATAAGAGGCACTGAAATGTAACCAACATTGCACTGTGGACATGCTCATAATAGCTAGCTGCTTTCAAGTTTAAGCTAGCAGCTAATAGCTGGAAAAAAAACGTTTCTGATCATTTAAGTAGACTAAAACATGTGCAAAACTGAAAACTATACACAGCCCAATGATAGATATCTAATACAAAGCATGGGAAATAGGCCTACATTCTGACATCAACTACACATTGGCATGATAGCACTTACCAAAGACAAGAGATACTGCATGATTAGACACACTACTACACAGTAACACTGAAATGACTGACTGAAAACAGTGAATCGCGTGCACTTACCCTCATCGTTCCTTGTCTTCTTTCCTCTGTTTCTTCCTCTTATTTCTCATTGAATATTTCAACTGTTGGTCCTCATCCTGCTGCCCTGCTGCCAGTCACAGGAGGTCTTGTTCGTTCCTGAGAAACGTTGCGGGGGCGGGGCCAATGTATTTGCTTTTCAAACTAGCCAATGAAATCTTTCCAGTTGCCAGTGAATCAAATTGTCTGATTATTTCAATCCAAATATATAGGTTGTATGTACAAAGTGGTCAAAAAGGTTATGTATATCTAAAACTTTTGGGTTTCAAACAAGAAATCAATATATCTATATCCAAGAGACCTCATGTATTTGGGTCCATATAACCTGTGGGTTTACAGTGAACTGTCCACGCAAGCGTTTTTGAGTTAATGCACATTATGATGCCCGAGGTCTAATCACATCTTCTGACAAACATCAGCAGCAGCGGCAGCAGCATCATTTAAGACGCGTCAACTGAGACCAGATATGGATATGACAGCCGGTGAGAATGAACCTGTAAGATTAACGTCATGCGCCCAGTGGGTCCCCTTAAGAAAATTGCAGTCGCTAAAACAATGTACACTCGCAGTAGCACACAAGACTGCAGCAATATGCACAAAATATTTAAATTATAAGAAAAAAGTATATAAAATGTATACATAATATTAATGACTTAGTATACAAAGTAAGAGGGATAATATAGTTTTCCCCCAACCACCTGTCTTAATGTAATGGGTTGGAATTGGAATGAGTTGACGAATTTGACCGAATTCCGTGCTATCACTCTGAAATACATTAATTGGAGGACAACTCTTTCAAGACGGCCAACTTTTTGTTTGAGTGACATCCTTTCAATGGATGAATCAAATTGCACCAAATCTTTTAGGTGCATGCATTCATACAATTTGGGGGCCTCAAATGGTTGAGATGCCAGAAGCTTTACGTATCCCATGTTTGGAGTGTTTAGGGGATGCTAAAGCAAGTCTCTGAGGGCCACTGCAGAGTCCTATAGTTGTTAGACTATTACTACTTTTATTGCTATGATAGTGTGGGGCTGTGGGCTGAACACTTATTTCATTGTTTGTTTAGGAAGCCCTTTACTAACTGTTGTTTGGTGTACAACAGGATTCAACACCAAGGGAGGAAATATGAAAGGGCTGTTGACATGTGTGGTAGATTAGCCGTGGCCGAGACTGGTTTATTTTAACACGAATAGGGCCCCCTTAACCCTTATAGTGCGATGATCAAGGCACCTCCCACAGTTGCCATTGTCCCGGCACGATTGGGTCTCGTGCTGCTCGCCGTGACATACACGACCACCTCGCCACTGATCTTCAAAAGGACCTCGCCACGGACTTGTCCCCACATCCTCTGCTGCTTGTAGCTAAAACACAAGGGAATACAGACATAAAAGGAAGGGGGGAAACACAGAGAAAAAGACTCTGTGACAGTGTTTAGCCTTTTGACATAGGCAGCTGCGTGTGAGTTGCTTTTGTCTGTTCTCCGCTTCCGTGTTTTATTTTCTTGTTTAGTTCTTGTGGGCTTGTTTTCCCTCTACGACTCCGACACACACACACACACACGCACACACACATGAACACACACACACACACACACACACACACACACACACACACACACACACACACACACACACACACACACACACACACACACACACACACACACACACACACACACACCACACACACACACACACACACACAGACAGACAGACACACACAAACACACACACACGCATGCACACACACACACACACAAGCACACATCACCCCACACTATCCCACCCACCCTCTCGCTCCCTGCCAGAAGTCAGAATCTCTTTCATGCAAAACCACGAGCAAAAGAACTACCTCCGCTCGTGAGAGAGACACTTAGTAAAACAATACAAGACAACCTTTTATTATCGCAATGCCTCATTACATTTTAACGAGTATAATCCTTACATGCTGCAGTTCATGAATAATGTAAAGCCGCGAGAGTGACAGGGAAAGAAGAGGAAGTGGGAAAATGGAGAGGAGAGGAGAGGAGAGGAGAGGAGAGGAGAGGAGAGGGAGAGGAGAGGAGAGGAGAGGAGAGGGGAGGAGAGGAGAGGAGAGGAGAGGAGGAGGAGGGGAGAGGAGAGGAGAGGAGAGAGGAGAGGAGAGGAGAGAAGAAGAGAGGAGAGGAGAGGAGAGGAGAGGAGAGGAGAGGAGAGGAGAGGAGAGGAGAGGAGAGGAGGCGAAAAATGGAGAGTGGTTGAGACAAGAAGGCTTAAGGGTGCCTGACCTGAGAGCGGAAAAAAAAATCCTCTCCAATTTCTCTCGCCTACCATTTTCTGTCACCCAGCCCTCACAAATAACGAGCTCGTAACGCGGGGTGACAGTTTGTTTTTGCCCGTGTGCTAGCCAGGTACAGTTCCTGGTTAGCCGAAACAATGGCAGGTGTCTTGACAACAGCAACCATGTCATGACACCCATTCGCTCGCCTGAAGTCACTTATTTCAAGACAGACAGACGGATCAGCGGGACTTCACCTTTTATTGGATTGTCATATCCAACGGCCAAACCTATGCCTGCGCCTATGCTTGGCTCCTCTGCACTGCAGGCCAAACAAATAGTGTTCACATCAGCTCAAGGTACTTAAGTTCTAACCTGAGCTATATTGCAAGGTAGGCCTAATGAACTATGCTGTTGTCTTGGGAACAGCACTCGGCGGCTCTGGACTCGCTTACATGCGTTAAATTCCAATATAAGAGCATTAGAGAGTAAGAGGTGGATTTGGCTTCGTCTAGCTGTGTAAATTGGTGGAAAGGCACTGAGGGAATGATTGGATATGTTAATCATACTTTGCCTACCACATTAAGGTATTGCGCTGTTATGGTGAGCGCTAAGCTCTGGTGGCTCGGTGTAGCATGCGCACGCAATTACTATTTCGGCATTGCAGTGCAATTAAATGTCTGAGAACGATAACCCAACTCATTAGTCTTTATCCACACAGACACTCTATATCCTACACTAGACGGACTCATTGTTAAGTGTTTGAGAAATACTAAAATACATAATGCAGTAAACACAACATTTAAAAAGGCTCTCCCTATAGTTTGGGTAAGTTAGACAATTAATAAGGTTGAGATGGAAATTAGAGCACACGTTTGAGAGGCACTACACAAAGATAAAGAATAAAAGAAAAGAAAAAGCTACCTGTTCTGTATTTAGGTTTACAAGATGAACTGACGATGGACACAACTGGAACAAATGATTATAAAGTCATTTGTAATTATTCTAATTGTTGGAACTGTATTTTATTCTATATGAGAGCAAACATGTTGCCTTGGCACAAATGTGCCCTTTCACATTCAAGAATTCCTGTTCAAGGCTAAGCAAAAGATTACTGGACTGTGCGAGGACTTTATCTGTACCAGAACAATGGAATGCCCAAACACAACAGAGTTGCATCTCCACATGGCAGGCCAAGGACTGTGTGTTCGTTGCCTGATTATCATAGACTTGCAATCGAGATTCGATCTGCAGCGCCGCCGAAGGTGTTGCGTCACTAGGAGGGCGCAGCCTGGCTAGTGTGTTCGTGTGTTAGTGTGTGTGTGTGTGTGTGTGAATGAATTAATCTCTATCCGGGTACGCCCCCTTTTCCCTTTAGCGGATAGAGATAATTGTTATCAGGGACAATCCTACAATAAATATGGCTTGGAGATATTTCGCTTTTAGAACGAGTGGGGAAAATGGTAACTGACGGTTCTCCCCATCCGCTCTCCAAGCCGGCTTGAAACTTAATTACTGATTCTCTGTGTCTTTCATTTCAGGTATTTCATATTTACAAATGTTAAGGGTTTGAACCTAACATTTACTTGGTCCTTCAGAACCGGATCCCAAGATACCCGACGATTCCAGCACGCGAGGAGGGAACCAGGAAAGTCTGTGGCCACAGCACTAAGACCCGTTTCCGGGACTGGTCTCTCCCTCGCAGGCTGGGATCCGACGGTTGACGGGAATCTTGAAAAGACCAGAGAATCGTGAGTAGGCCTACATTTTTATTTTTATTTAAAAAGGATTGAATGAAAAGACGGTAAAATAAGAGAAGACAAAACCCTGACAATTCTAGACTCTATCAGGTAAACGTAAAGGGAGGGCAGACTCCCCTAGTACGAGAAACTAGTTTAAATTCTGTGTTCTCTGCGTTGAGAGAAAGTGTGCGTGAAAGGATTCGTATTACCACTCGGTAATACGTTTCATACCAATACAACAAGGTCCAAATAGCGAGTCTTTGTGGAAGCCTGTATGCAAGAAGATTCCACCTGTGAGGTTGAAGTGAATCTTACCACAAACGATCGTTGATCGCTATCTTGTTGAAAAGTGTATCCAACAATAATAATAATAATAATA
The DNA here is from genome assembly GCF_034702125.1 of Engraulis encrasicolus. Lineage (NCBI taxonomy): Eukaryota > Metazoa > Chordata > Actinopteri > Clupeiformes > Engraulidae > Engraulis > Engraulis encrasicolus. The sequence continues at coordinate 1,067,695 of NC_085879.1, forward strand.
ATAATAATGAATTTTATTTGAAAGCGCCTTTCAAAACTCTCAAGGACACTGTACAGACAGAAACAAAATAAAACAAGACACATAAACAGAATTTTAAACAAAAATAAATAAATGAATACAATTTTTTTTTTTAAATATGAAAATAAAATAAAATAAAATAAAACAGAATTTAAGAATCATAAAGAATAGGCTATTTGAAAAAGATAGGTTTTTAGCCTGGATTTGAAAAGGGGGAGAGAGTCAGTATTGCGGATGTCAGGGGGAAGGGCATTCCACAGCTGAGGAGCAGAGCAGCTAAAAGCTCTATTCCCCATGGAATTAAGACGGGCAGAGGGGACAGAGAGGAGAATGGAGGAAGAGGAACGGAGGGGGCGGGAGGGAACAGCAATGTGAATAAGATTAGAAAGATAAGGGGGGGCAAGATTGTGGATAGCCTTGAAGGTGTGGAGAAGTATTTTAAAATGAATTCTATATTTGACAGGGAGCCAGTGAAGATGTTGCAGTGCAGGGGTAATATGGTGACAGGAAGGGGTTTTTGTAATGATGCGGGCAGCTGAGTTCTGGACCAGTTGGAGCTTGTGGAGAGATTTTTGAGGGAGACCAAAGAGGAGAGAATTACAGTAATCAATGCGGGAGGTGACAAGACTGTGTACAAGAATGGAGGTAGAATGGGAAGTGAGAGAGGGGCGGAGACGGTTAATGTTGCGTAGGTGGAAATAAGCAGACCGTGTGATGTTGTTAATGTGGGAGAGGAAGGATAGAGAGCCATCAAGCAAGACGCCCAGACTCTTAACTTGAGGGGAGGGGGAGACAGGAGAGTTATCAATTGAGAAGGAAAAACTATCAGATTTAGATAAGGTGGATTTGGTGCCTACAAGTAGGACTTCAGTTTTGTTAGAATTGAGTTTCAAAAAATTGGAGGTGAACCAGGATTTGATTTCAGAGAGACAGGTGGTGAGGGAGGGGGGAGGGAGAGTGTCAGAGGGTTTGCCAGATAAATAGAGTTGGGTGTCATCAGCATAGCAATGGAAATTAATTTTGAATTTGCGGAATATATTACCAAGGGGAAGGAGGTAGGTGATGAAGAGGAGGGGCCCCAAAACAGAACCTTGAGGGACACCAGAGGTAACAGGGGAGGGCTTAGATTTAAAAGACTTCATTTGAATAAATTGAGAACGACCAGAGAGATATGAGTGGAACCAGTCAAGGGGTGTGTTACTAATGCCAATTGAGGAGAGTCTGTGGAGAAGGATAGAATGAGAGATGGTGTCAAAGGCTGCACTGAGGTCAAGGAGAATGACAATAGAGAGTAGTCCAGAGTCAGCAGCCATGAGCAGGTCATTAGTGATTTTAACTAGGGCGGTTTCAGTGCTATGTCGGGGGCGAAAACCAGACTGGAAGTGCTCATAGAGGGAGTTAAGAGTTAGATGGGAATGGAGTTGAGAGGCTACAATTTTTTCTAGAATTTTGGAGATGAATGGAAGGTTGGAGATTGGGCGGAGATTGTTGTAGTCAGAGGGATCAGAGCCAGGTTTTTTGAGTATAGGAGTGACAGCAGCAACTTTGAACAGAGAGGGTACAGTACCAGTAGAGAGTGAGGAATGGATGATGGCAGAAATGAAGGGGAGGAGAGAGGGGAGGCAGGATTTGATGAGGGTTGTGGGGAGGGGATCAAGCTGACAGGTGGAGGGCGTGGATTTGGAGATGAGGACAGATATTTCAGAGGAGTCCGGGAGATGAAAACTAGAAAATAACTGGTGGAGGGGGAAGAGATCAGTGGGGGAGGGAAGAGAGGGGTTGCAGATAAGATGTTGGTGGATTTTATGGATTTTTTCATTAAAAAAGTCCAGTAATGAGTTGCAAGTCTCAACGGAGTACATATGAGCAGGGAGAGAGTCAGGTGGTTTAAGGATGTTGTTAAGCACAGAGAACAGGGTTTTGGAGTTGCCTTCGTTGGCATAGATTAAGGTGGAGTAGTAATCAGATTTAGTTTGAGAGATGCAGTCCTTGTAGAGTGATATGTGGGCTTGGTACATTTCTTTATGAACAGTGAGACCAGTTTTCTTGTACAGGCGCTCAAGTTGTCTGCCTTTGGATTTCAAGGTCCGGAGTTGAGGGGTGTACCAGGGGGCAGTTTGAGAAAAGGTGACAGACCGAGTTTTAACAGGAGCAAGACAATTTAGGACATTGTGAAGGCCATTGTTATACAGAGTGACTAGTTCATCAGGGGAGGAAAGATTATTAGGAATCAGAATGTTTTCAATGGAGGTAGAAAGTGAATCAATGTTAATGTCCTTAATATTACGGAACGAGATTTGGCGAGGGGTCTTGATGATGGAGAGGTGGAGGGTGACACTAAAGGAGACAAGGTAGTGGTCAGATATGTGGAGGTCATCGGCTGAGCAGTCGGAGGGGGACAGACCAGAGCAGCAGATTAAGTCCAATGTATGTCCTTTAGTATGGGTGGGGAAATCAATGAATTGCTGGAAACCAAAACTATCTAGGCAAGAAGAAAAGTCACAAGTAAGGGAGTGATTGGAGTTATCAAAATGTATATTGAAGTCTCCCAGGAGAATTACATTAGGAGAGAGGGTGGAGAGGTGAGTGAGAAGAGAGCCTAGCTCATTTAAAAATTCTTTGTGTGGCTTTGGAGGGCGGTAAAGGGAAGCAATGATGGTGGGGATGGGTCCAGGCAGCTGACAGGCAATGCACTCCAGCGAGCTGAAAGAGGGCACAGACACGGGCTGGACTTTCCAAGTCTCGCGGTGAATCATCGCGAGACCCCCACCGCGACCGGAGCCACGGGGTTGACAGATGTAAACACAGCCATCCGGAGTACAGTCATTAAGTTGCGAGAAGTCGCCAGGTTGTTGCCAAGTCTCAGTTAAACACAGAAAGTCAAACTTACGGTCAGTGAGGAGATCACGGATGAGATGACCTTTGTTCGTGAGTGAGCGGATGTTGAGGAGACCGAAGTTGACTGTGGTGTCCTGATTGACTGATGAGGCGGCGTTAACTGTTGACCTAGCCGGGGTGGCTAGTACATTGTGGTTAACAGTACGCTCGGCGAGTCTGCGGGGACGACGAGTGATGGACCGGATGGTTCTTATGGCTGTGGAGTCATCGAAGTTGAAAGTCCGACGAGAACCCCGATGCGTGTATCTCCGTCGAGGCAGGAGGGCGATGTCCGGGTGCAGGTTTAGCGTTGGAGGTGGAGGGACAGCCAGGTAGCCACGTAACCGAAGGAGCTCAGCAGCCGAGTATTGGAGCAGACCAGAAGCAGGATGGTAGAGGAGGCACAGTACAATCCAGGCGAGTAGAGACCAGATAAAGTACTTGTCCAACCGCATTGTGAACTGCGACAGTCATATAAGCAGGTTTAAAGTTCCTGGTGTGGTTAAAAAAGATAAAAGGCTCAACCGGACAAAACCAAAATCTGGGAACTCACGACAGAGCAGAACTGCCTTTCTTAGATGACGAGCAGACGTTAAAACGTCAAAAAATTGCAGAATATGATAGAAAAATATGTCAAAAATAAAGTAAGAATGTTGGAACGGTTAAGATTCATCAATAACTAAAAAACTTAATAAAAACAAACAATATCCTAGACGGTAGACAATAGAGGCACTGTAGGTGTTGTGACGTTGGACTAAATTCATAGAGACAAAATGGGGGGCAGTAACAGCAAAAGAAGTGAAAAGTTCCTTGCTGAAATGCAATGCAAGGACTGGAAAATTGTGCATAAAGAAAATCCTAGTGCAGTAGCACCGCTGTGTTACTGGGTAAAAAACTATGGGTTTAATGGAAAGTTGTCTACAACAAACCTAACATTTATGGCCTGGCCAGCAGGGCCAACAGGAACACTACAATGAACACCAAAACTATCACGGCCAACGTCGAGGCCAACACCAAAATTCCTGACTAGACCGAGAGCACCAGTATCGACCGTACGGGCATGGCCCCTCGGCCGATGACTGGTTTGATGATTATGAGGAAACGGGCGGGGATGTGGAAGAGGTAGACGTCGTTCTAAACTTAGAGGGATTGTTGTACCAAGAAAAAAAAAAATTATTAGACCTGAAATTACCCTTCTGGTCAAAGGGACCCCCGTACGTTTCCTCTGTGACTCTGGTGCTAGCCGCACTGCAATGCAGGAAATAGCAAAAATAGCAAAACTAGTGTGAAAATGACAGCCATTTGGATTACTCACTGAGCAGTTAATGTCTCAGATAGCCTACCATATAATAATAATAATAATAATAATAATAATAATAATAATAATAATAGTAATAATAATAATAATAATAATAATAATTGTATTTGTATAACACTGTGTCATACAAGGCAAGTAATATGGATATCTGTTTGTCTGTCTGTGTGGGCCCTATTTGTTGTATGAATTGTCCTAGTGGGACACCCCACTGTGTGTGTGAGAAAGATTGTATATGTGTCTGTGGAGTGTACGTGTGTATCTGTGGAGTGAGTGCCTAAATATGTCTGAGAGTGGAAGAAATTTTTTTTGAGTGTTTAGTGGAGGTACTCTATTGTGTTCAGAGTTAGCTGGAGCTTGGGAGTGCACATGTTGAAACAACATTTTTAAAATAAGAATAAGCCTTTTATTTTATTCTACAATTCAACTTTGAGGTGTAGGATTTTGTCATGATTTTGTTTTTCCACACATTCTTACCCATTTATTTTTGATTAGGAGAAAACGGGGTTGTGGAGTTATGTTGTTTCTTTACTATTTTCAATTGAAAGTTAACATGTTAATGTTTAAGCCTTTAAGACACGGCATTATAAATTAGCTGTTACCAGAATGGCAATGACCAAGTCATAATGTATTACTAAAGGCCCCGTGCACTGTCATGGTAGTGTAGTGTAGTTGCAAAAGAGTTTGCTTTCATGATTTACAGTACCAAAATGTCTTTGTTTCTTCTAAAGAATAGATGAAGCTTTCTCCTTGTTCTTATTTATTTTTTTAAAAAGAACAATGGGTTTGAGATCTTGAAATAACGCAGGCGTTATTTGATGGCCCAAAGGTGCTGTGAGTAAACCCAATTTGGACCTGATCTGAGAGTTAGGTCACATGTGCTGAACGTTTCTAGAAATTTAGGTTGTCATTTTGTTTTGATTGACTTTTAACTATGACTTATTTCTTTGTTTTATTTCATCGAATTTCTTGCCTTATTATGTTCTATTTTGATGAGTTATTGATCAATGGATCATGGGTTTGGTTTAAAAAAAAAAAAAAAAAAAACCCTAAAAGTTGGGTAGTAGTACTCAAATACATTTCCAATGCAATTATGATCTGGAACTTTATTTTAATGACAATGTTGACTCTGATAAACCAGAAAAAACTAGACTCTGAATACACAGAGGCGCTTGACAAAATCACCCCAGCAAAGATAACAGTGTCCTATGTGTAGATGTTTACATTAGCTCGGATAGATATTAAAAGGCTCAGAGGCTCTCTCTAAGTAGCCCAAGGTCTTCTGCAGGCAACCCTTATCAGACACAGCAGGCCCAAACTATCAACATGCAAATTTCTGTGGCAGAGACAGAAAGACATTTAATATTGAAACCTCCAACAGTGTATGCTAAACCACCTGTTTGTCACTGAAAAGACAATAAGAAATAAAAAAAAAAAAACTGAACACCGACCTAGATAAACAATACCAAAGCTTAAAGTTATGTTAAATATCTATCATTGTCATTAGTTTAATACTGTAAGTGTGAACATTGCTTCACATGGTGTGTGATGAGACATGTCAATGTTCTCTATTTGCTTTTAAAAGTTTGAATTTGATGACGTTGGGATCCTTATATTTTCATTTGTTTGATTTATAAACAAAGAGACAGTTGTCTAACTCTGTCTTTTCATTTCAGTCGTCAACTTGCAATCAAAGTGAAAACTGATTGCCAATAAGGTTTTAGTTCCGTTACAAAATGTTTTATGTAGCCGATACATGAAGTCAATAATTTTTTGCTCTGATTTGATTTCAAATTGATCTGGCTTGAGTGTACATGAAAGAAAGTTGTTTTCCCTATAATACTTTTTTTTGTGTTCTTTGAGGAACAGGCCCAGTGTTATGGAAACGAGCTGAAACACAGCTGATGTGAATGGAAGGAACCTAGACAATACCAATGATCGCTAGGTTAAGTGAATTTTGTTTTTAATTTGATAAGTTTCACAAGATTTTCCCAGAGTTTGTTTTGTTTCAATTGGGTAATAATTTTAGTTATAACACTTGATAAAATAACAACTGTTATTTTTTTTTCTTTCTTTCAAACCATGAAAAGTTTGACCTAAAGTTAGACAAGGTCTTACCTTTATACCTTAGATAAAGGGTCTGTCCGGTTGTTTGTTTCATTTTTCTTTTAAAGTTGCGTATTTTACAATGGCAGTTGTGTTTTCTTTCTTTTTATCTCTTACATTTTGATTGGTTGATCTAGTGATCTGTATGTCTGGGTGATGACAGTGAAACTTTGGAATGGTGTGAGAAAGTAGGATTCTCAAATATTTTTGGATTCTCAAATATTACTCATACTCAATTTTTTTTATTTTTACAAAATACATTTTTGAATGTACTGACATTATTGGCAGGAGTTGGGCTAGGCCCCTATATCACCATGACCTCATGACAAAAGGACAGTGAGGACTGCATGCCAATATATATTTCAGTTCTGTTACAAAGTGATTTATGCAGGCCTAACTATCATGTAAAGACAGCCAATACTATGGGTATAGTCATTTTGTACGGCATGCTTAATGTTTCTTAATGTTTCTTCTACATTCTATATTGGATGAACTATGTGGTCAACACCACATTTTGTCAGTTTGCGTTTATCGCCTATTCTGTAAGGAACTGTAATGTAAACGTGAGCCACAATAGTCAGATACTGACCAGAGTAATTTTCTTTTTCATAATTTTGCTCTTGATAAATTGTTGTTCCCCGGGAATGTAGAGCTATCTATTTTATTTTGATTATAGATTATGAGAGAATGGTTGGGCGGCTTTGGGTTTTGTTTTGTCTAAACTAACAAAACATTTTTTGTTTCCCCTCTATTATAATGCTCTCTAATCTGTGCACCTCCTCCTCTAAACTAATGTCTGTGTATTTCTTTAAGCAAATGTTTTGAAAAAGCCTGCCTTGATGTAGGCTATGCGAGTGATTCTCTGATTCGGCTACACTTTTAAGTCCGTGGATTTGATTTGCCAATTCCACTAACTATTAAGATTAAGCTTGGCAATTTGTTTGTTTGGCACTATGTAAACATCTAGGTCATTTAGTTGGGAAAAAATAC
>NC_085879.1:1080000-1087500 GCF_034702125.1 Engraulis encrasicolus
ACGTTTTGACATAGAGAACATACGTACATTTATGAGAGACAGAGAGAGAGAGAGAGAGAGAGAGAGAGAGAGAGAGAGAGAGAGAGAGAGAGAGAGAGAGAGAGAGAGAAAGAGACAGAGAGTGAGAGAGATGGAGATGGAGAGAGAGAGGGAGAGAGAGAGAGAGAGAGAGAGAGAGAGAGAGAGAGAGAGAGAGAGAGAGAAAGCAAAAGGAAGAGGAATAACAGAGGAGGAGAATGACAAGAGAGGAAGGGCAGAGAACTGTCGACCATGCACTGGCCTGCCTCAGCCATCTAGGCTGGCTGCATTCAATCAGGTGGACAAGGCTGTGAAAGGTGTGACTGGGCTCCAGACACCTGCCATTTCGTGTTATGAGGAGGGCTGTGTGTGTGTGTGTGTGTGTGTGTGTGTGTGTGTGTGTGTGTGTGTGTGTGTGTGTGTGTGTGTGTGTGTGTGTGTGTGTGTGTGTGTGTGTGTGTGTGTGTGTGTGTGTGTGTGTGTGTGTGTGTCACTTTTGCGGAAAAAGATCACTTTAAAGATAAGATCTCCGAGTTGAATTACTCAGAAGCTTTATAGCTGAATTTCACAGGGATAGCTTTTTTCATCAGTGGCTGAAGTCTCATTTTAAGTGAAGCCATATTTGGCCGATAATGGGCACTATGCTGATAATGAGATTCCTTCCAATAAATATGTTAACTCTGTCTTTCTCCTAATGCAATACAGACAATGATAGAAATGCATGATCAACAGTCGCTCGCTGTGTCCCCGTGCTGGAGTGCCAAGCAGTCAGGAAGATAATACAATATAACAATATTTCTTTTACATGACCCCGTTTCTTCTCCCTCTCCTTCCATATCTCTCTCTCTCTCTCTCTCTCTCTCTCTCTCTCTCTCTCTCTCTCTCTCTCTCTCTCTCTCTCTCTCTCTCTCTCTCTCTCTCTCTCTCTCTCTCTCTCTCTCTCTCTCTCTCTATGAGGTTGGGTGTTGTCCATCGAAAGCAAATGCATTAGCGGCAGCCACACACTCAAACTCATCTGAGGGGCAACAATGAGAGCTTTGCACAAGTCACTCGAGCGTGACTTTCCCCGGGGCTGTCCGAGCCGCCGAGCCAACCGCGGGATCATTAAAATAATCAAATTATGTTAACAACAGAAATCACCAATGCCGAGAGTTCTTTTAGGACCATTATAAACAACATTACTTATGCAGCTGCGGGGGGTGGGGGGGGATCGCACAGAGTCGAGTCGAGTAGAGTCGCGGCAGATGAGCTGAACGGGGAGCACGAAGTAAAATAATAATAAAAATCGGCCCCTACTGCAGGGACCATCATTCCACTTCCTGTCTGGCAAGTTTTTTGCGGAAGGGTGAAGAGTTTATCCTGCCTACATAGCCACAGTCATGGTGGAACTACTGGTCACGACTTATATTTTATTTCTTTTTTTTCCAAGTCCTTTTCTGTCTCCCCTCTTCTCACCTTTGTCTATTTCTTCTTGTGTAGTCTTTCCTCTTCATCACTGCTTCATCACTTTGTCATCTTTACATTTTTTCCCCTCCTCAGCCTTGATATGTTTTTTTCATTCATTTTAGCTGTATATCTAATAAAATCCATTAAAACGGTTCACATTTATTATGTTGCAGCTTTTAAGATTCTATGAATGCTAAATTAGAAAAAAACAACAACACTAATTACAAAGCCTTGGTTTTTCTACAGCATTAAAAGCTATCCTTTAAGGCAAAGTTAATATACTGCTGTATCAATGAAAAGAGAATTAAGCTAGCAGTAATTAGTTTATACTCTGATCTAATGATCTTATTGTGCTTTAAAACACTGTTTCATTTCCTGGGGAACTTTAAAACTGGGATGCGATTTCCTTTTGCTTCTTAATCAAGTTTTTCAGCTGTGCCGAGCTGTGCTACAACATCACAAAAATAACAAAAAAGATGCAAGAGGGGGAAAAAAGGGAAAGAGGCCAAAATTAAAGGAATAATCTCAAAGTCATTACCACTTATCAAAAGGCCCCCAAAATAATTATGGTAAAAATGGAGGAGGAAAAAAAAAATCATTAAATCTTCGCATTTTGCGCACTTCATCAGTTATGAGCTTTTAGTTCATGATTGCTGTTGATTCACATTTTCTGTAATGAATTTGCTGCTTTTTCGCCTTCAGTCACCCGTTAATTGGATTCGTGTCATATTCTATGTTGCACGAATCGTCACACGCTGCAATCTATAGTGACACTGTTTTTTTTACACTTTTCTCAAAAGATTAGACGATGAGTCCTATATCTTTTGCTTGTGAAATGAATCAAAATTCCTACCACAGTCCCATCAACGCTCGATGATAATGAGGTTTCTGCATAGACAGCAAGGATACCGCAGGACTCTGACACAGGCACAAGCTCAGATACAGAGAGAGAGAGCGAAGCGGAGAGAGAGAGAGAGAGAGAGAGAGAGAGAGAGAGAGAGAGAGAGAGAGAGAGAGAGAGAGAAGGAGGGAAGAACAGTTTAAGATGTTCATTATCCGAAATCTACCGCAAGAGCTGACCTAAATATAGCTGAAGTATAGAAGGAGAGAAAAGGGGCAGCAGAGCGATGGGAGGGAGGAGAGGAAGGAGAGAGGGAGGGAGGGATGGATGAGGGCATATCAACCATTTTGAAAGGAAAAGGTGAAATATCGCAGCAAGCAGGAGAGAGAGAGAGAGAGAGAGAGAGAGAGAGAGAGAGAGAGAGAGAGAGAGAGAGAGAGAGAGAGAGAGAGAGAATGAGAGTGAAAAAAGAAGGAAAAAGAGGATGCAGAGAGAGAGAGAGAAAATGAAAGAAAATGAGAGAGATGAACAGGAGCTGATGCTGCTATGGGAAAGTTTGGCTCTTCAGCATATCTTGCCCTGTCAACGTCCCCTTCTTAAACCACATGCTGCCAGCCAGCCAGCCAGCAGCGATAGCTGCAGCAACAGCAGGTACTTTTAGGCACCGAATCTCCGCCTGGCAGCCAGCAGCGGCGGCTCTGTTGATGAGCTGAGAGCGGGTTAGGCTTTGGAGAAGGAAGGGGGCGGTTGTGTGTGTGTGTGTGTGTGTGTGTGTGTGTGTGTGTGTGTGTGTGTGTGTGTGTGTGTGTGTGTGTGTGTGTGTGTGTGTGTGTGTGTGTGTGTGTGTGTGTGTGTGTGTGTGTGTGTGTGTGTGTGTGTGTGTGTGTGTGTGTGTGTGTGTGCGCGTGCGCGCGCATGCGCTCGCTCGTGCTTGTGTGTTGCGGGAAGCTGTTGGGGTCATACAAAGGTAGCAAAAGAACATATCGCCCGAAGTGACTTACATTTCGTCATACCACCACCACAAAAAATGTTCAACTTAACATTTTCCCATTTAAGAAACCAGCTTTTATCTCTAAAATTGACTCACCGAGCATCGGGGAGCGCTGATTAAGCCGAGGCATTTCTCCATGGGTTCAGCCAAAGAGTCTGTAAGCATGAACCAGTTTCCAGTTAATTCAAGTGAGCTCTGTTGGGGTTTGGGAAATAAAGGAAGCAGTAAAAAAAAGGAGTTGTGACAGATGGAGGAATTACATGCATTAAAACAATGCCAGGAAGGATAGCGTCAAATAAAGAAAAAAACAATTCTGGTCTATATTGCAAGTGCTTGGGTGAGGAGAAGTCTTGGTGAGAAAATCACATAAATAATGAAACAGATATGAGAATAGTGAGTTACAGTATGTTTGACAAGTGTTGCAGTTAATACTCATTGGTGTCTTTAACTCAATGTGAGCTTATGAAGGACCTGGTTTGCCTTCTACAGAATAGAAAGAAGAAAAAAGAGAAATGAGAAAAAGCACAAAAGCTGTTATGGTCTGGAACTAAAGCAGGTTGGACAGCAACAACAAAGGCTGTCTTCCCTGTCTCCCTTTAGCTTCCAGTCCAGAGTGGCTGTATGGTGCCAAAGCTTCACAAAGTGTCTTCATCTTCGGCCCAAAAAGAAGGAGGGATAAGGAAAAGAAAAGAAAAGCAAGGAGGTGGACCATCCATACTTATATCACCATTGAGGACTTCTGGCAAGGTGTTCTACGTATAGCTACGCAAAGGAAGGATCTTTGTGGTGGGCTTTTCTCTCTCTTATTACTTTGCTCAGAACTTAGAAGTTTGCAGCATTGTGAAGGGTTAAAGAAAGGTCACACATAACTTCACAGACACAACAGTGGAGAGGATTGACCCCTGTCACCTTAGTTGTTTATAAACTATGGTATGGTCATTTCAAAGGTGGTTATTTCAAACTTCTTCCACTTGTCAACCACAAAATGACTCCACAAATAAGAGTTACCTCTTTTTGGAGTATGTTTAAACCCTTGAATGAAAACCTCTGAATGATAAACTGATAGATTACAAACTTGATTCTGCCGCTGCTTTTAGCTCCCAGTCCAAAGTGGCCGTGTGGTGCCAAAATGTCACAATAAGTGTCTTCATCTTTGGCCCAAGAAAAGAAAGAATGTGAGAAGCAGATAGGAGGATCATCCATCCATACTTACCCTATACGTAAATCATCATGAGGCCTTCTGGCAATGAGGTGTTCTATGCGAAGGAAGGATCTTTGGTTGGCTTTTCTCCCCCTGTGACTCACTGACTGCTTTGCTCAGAACTTAGAAGTTTGCAACACTGCAGAGGGTCAAATAAAGGTCATTATGCAACTTCACAGACAAAACAGTGCAGAGGAGTGATCCCTGGTCACTTCAGTTGTTTATAAACTAAAGGTGCCTTTTTCGACTTGTTGACCATTGATTGAAAGACCACAGATGAGAATAATACCTCAAATTTCATTTTGTTTATGTAAACAATGAATCCAAAGCTCTGTTCCTTCACATGCGCACATGCACACTGTGGGTTTACCAGAGCTGAATGATGATAAATAATGATGCTAAATGATGATAGATGACTTAATGGCTGCCTTCGTGTCGGCATAAGCACCTGTTAGCATCATGCACTAACCAGCTGTGTGTGTGTGTGTGTGTGTGTGTGTGTGTGTGTGTGTGTGTGTGTGTGTGTGTGTGTGTGTGTGTGTGTGTGTGTGTGTGTGTGTGTGTGTGTGTGTGTGTGTGTGTGTGTGTGTGTGTGTGTGTGTGTGTGTGTGTGTGTGTGTGTGTGTGTGTGTGTGTGTGTGTGTGTGTGTGTAAAGGCGAGCCTCTTTAGCAGAGCTGCAAAGCAGATAGCGTAGTGGAGAGGAGGAGAGGAGGCTGGAGCCATCATGCTTGGTGAAGTGGAAAACTCAATCTTCTTACCTCAGCAACTCCACACAGAGGAGCTCAGCAGAGGGACATCTGTGTTTCTGAGAAAGAGAGGTAAGCAGAGACAGGTACAGAAAGAGAGGGGGGGAGCAGGGGAGAAGGGTAAGGAAAGCCGTAAGAGAGGTGCTAAGAAAAACATAGAGAGAGAGAGAGAGAGAGAAAGAGAGAGAGAGAGAGAGAGAGAGAGAGAGAGAGAGAGAGAGAGAGAGAGAGAGAGAGAGAGAGAGAGAGAGAGAGAGAGAGAGAGAGAGAGAGAGAGAGAGAGGCAAAAGGAAGAGGAATAACAGAGGAAGAGAATGACAAGAGAGGAAGGGCAGAGGAGTGTGTGTGTGTGTGTGTGGTTTGGGGCCCATACCAAAATAACCGGGCAAGGACCCGTAAGTCATTGGCACAAATGCCATGTGATACAGAGAAAATGAGGTGGACAGGGGGTCCTGCAATCAACCACAGATGACTCAGAGAGAGAGGGGGGGGGGGGGGGGGGAAAGAAGGATAAGGAAAGCCGTTGGAGAGGTGCTAAGAAAAACATAGAAAGAGAGAAAAAGCAAGAGAGAGACAGAGAGAGAGAGAGAGAGAGAGAGAGAGAGAGAGAGAGAGAGAGAGAGAGAGAGAGAGAGAGAGAGAGAGAGAGAGGAGAGAAGAGGTTAGTTGTGGAGCAAGCGAGAGACAGGACCTGGCTAACCATCTTGGTTAATGAGCTGAAGGGGAAGTAGCTATAAAGAGCTAACACTTTACTCAAGGCTTTCATGTGCATTATTCATCCTTGAACATACATAATGCATTATGAAGTGGTCACGGCGCCGAATTATAGCGCAGTCTATGACACTTTCCATGGCAGCATAGCAGAGTGCATGTCCTAAATTATATAGAAAAGGCCATAATTATGGCAGATTCAGGACTTCGTTATTATAGCTCCCTTCCAATATGGCACAGTGTCCACACATTGGGGTATTTCTGTCCTGCACATTCTGTGACTCAGGAAGATGATATATGTGGATATGGTGTTCCGTACTTTTCCAAAACTACCTTGCCTTTTTTTCTGTTGTAATAATATTTCTATTTTAATAGTGTATATCGGAGGGTTGGGTTTATAACAATTTTTCCTTCTTCATGACATTCAATGGTGCCTGTGTTGATTGGTGGCTTTTATCAATAACACACATGCCGATGCAAATGCACATTCTTTCCTCTATGTAGAATTTTTGATCGTTTATTGACAAGAAGTAAAGTTGGAAAGAAGTGGTCTTGGATCAATGAGTTAAATGGAAACTAGCTTCACTTTTTAACCATATGACATGTGATATGAGTTTTCACACAAGCAGGCCGTCCTGTAAAATAAATTTATATTTGTAAATGCAGTTTTTAGACAAGTTGAAAATGTTTTATTATATATAGTAGCCTGTTGTATATTGCTCATACTACAGTCTGTAAGCATGCAATGTTTGTTGGCGTTGGCGTATTTTGATTTGGGTGACAATACAGTTTTTCAACGCTTTAATTGATTTTAATGAAAATGTAGGCACCTTCTGTTTCATTATGGATCTTTCATTCATAATCATTACCTCATATGGTATAATAACAAAATCTTTGCTGCTCACTCTGCTGTCTGATATGAATAATCAATTTCTTTCTTTTTCATTTCTGTCATATGTTAACTTTGAGGCACATTAATTGTTATTAGTAGATGTGGTGCTATACATTTGTATAGCAACAAATACATTGCTATACAAATGTATGCACTGCCTACAATAAATAATGTTTACATTCTCCCACACTTTAAAATGTTCTCCTAAAACAATCTACAACAATCCATCTTCAAAAGTGTTGAAAAGCCTGTCTTGCATCGGAAGCTGTGATGTCGCAAACCCATTCAAATGCCTTTGGACGTCCGACTGCCTGTAAAGTGTTATTATTAAAAGTGTCAAGCTGAACGGAGCGGTGGGTGTTGCACTTGGCATACTGTGCCAATCAGTATTATCAGGCGAAACTGACAGGCCACAATGGTGCCAGTCAAAGGCCCGAAGAAAAAGCTGCAAAGCGTTTAGCGCGGGGCCTCTTTTGAGCTCTCTATATATAGAGCGCCTCTCTTCTCTTTCGCTCCCCTACACGAGCGCTCGCCTCAGAAGGAGGGCGGCAATTAACAGCCAATTAAGTGAATCACTCTCTCCCTTCTCTGGTCAGTGGCAACGGTAGCCTCAAACGAGAAGTGCCGCCACTGCCGCTGCGCTTCGTTTGTTT
>NC_085879.1:1092500-1122500 GCF_034702125.1 Engraulis encrasicolus
TATTTTTAGATGGCAGATTGTCCACCATGTGTTGTATGTAGTGATGGTTATGGTAATGTATTTATAAAGACCAACTCAATACTTGAGGAAGGAGGGGAGTAGGCATGGTAGCAGATCTGAAACATTCATGTCTGGGTCATAATCATTTCCCCCTTTACACTTTCTCTCATCTCCCTTTTCTTTCTTTCTTTCTTTCTCTCTTTCTTTCTTTCGTTCTTTCGTTCTTTCTTTCTTTCTTTCTTTCTTTCTTTCTTTCTTCCTGTCTTTCAGTCCCCTTCTCCCACTCCTCTCTCTCTCTCTCTCTCTCTCTCTCTCTCTCTCTCTCTCTCTCTCTCTCTCTCTTCTCTCCCTCATTTTCTCTCTCATCTCATCTATATTTATGTCTACCATATTGAAAAGGTCTTTGCATCACAAGCAAAGCGCTCTCGCCGCAATTACAGATTAATTACAGGGAATTAAAGCAATTACAGCTTTTTGAAGTATACAATTAACCATCACATTTCCTGTTGTTACTCGGATCCTTGAATGCCGAATATTACAATGCAATCCAATATACCCTGCACTGTCAGGATTTTTTTTTTGTTTCTGCAGAAGGCATCGTTATTTTGGGGAAAGGGGATGGGGACAGTGAAAAAAGTGATACATAAAAATCATTATGTGCATTTTCTAATTGTGGCAACGAAGCTAAAATATTTCCTCACTGATTGCACTATTACCATTTTCATCTGTGCCTCAGTACGTTTACTTGGTTTAGTTACATACTATAGGCCTAATAGTTTCATACATACTGCACTGTGAACAGTCTAAAATAAAGCCTTGGCTAACTTCCCATTGTTTTTGTCATTATGTCAAATATCTGTTATTCTGTGCATGTGTGATTCTGTGCATTCTGTTGCATCTATTTGTGCTCGGGTGTTACACTTTTTGTGAGATGCCAAAGTCATTTACAATAGCTGAATATGACATGAAATGTGTGAAATTGGTTATCCCTATGGGACAACAAAGACAATATCTACCAATGGCTGAGCCACAGAGATATTGCAGACAATTCTTCTCTAAAGGAAAAAAAGTCAGTGCTCGTCAAGGTCCAATCTATAAAAAGAAATCATCTTCTACTCATTCTCTTGTGCCTTCAGGTTAGTCAGCCCTCATATGTTTTATTTTAGTTTTGACAAAATGTTCTGGATTTTCAATTAAGCTTGTCAAAACCGAAAACCATTTGAAATGGGGGAGAAAAAAAAAACCCTATGCAAGAAAAAGTGAGAAATATAAAGAGAGCAAGAGCGGGAGGGCGAGAGAGATAGAAACAGAAAATCAGAGAAACAGAGGATGAGTGAGTGATTGAGTGAGTGAATGAGAGAAAAAAGGCATCACGGAAGAGTGCAATAAGCGGCATAAAAATCAAATTGAGGATCGGGCATTGGGGAGATGGAGTGATGGATGACAAGGACTCGCTCTCGCTCCTTCCCTCACTCCCTCTCTCCCTCCCTCTCTCATCTCCCCTCTTTCTCTCTCTCTCTCCTTGTTTCCCATATCCACTTCCTCCTTGGCTGTGTGTGTGTGTATGTGTGTATGTGTGTATGTGTGTGCGTGCATGCGTGTGTGCTCGCATGCTAGCTGCCTGCAGCCATGCCCGTGGATGCAGACAAACAGAAACATGCTTGTTTTCTCCTGCTCATCATATCCTCTTTATATACTGGCACGCAGGCACACATTTGCATAAGCACAACAACAGAGCGTCTCCCAAGGATGCCACAAACTTTCCTTTGTCTTCTCATCCCTCTTTCCATCTCCACACCTCTTTTCCTGATACTCTCTCACTCCTCTCACTCTTCCCTTATCTCTTTGCACTCTTTTCCAATCTGTATCCTGTATATGATGAAAGTTTGACAAACTGGGAGTGTCGATGTTGTTGACAGTAACACAAACCCCTTTTATGGATGATTGTCAAACTGGGAAAGGAGTATTTGACCCGTCAACCCTTTTTTCCTCATGTGTTTCAAGCAAAACAACTGCCTCTGTTGTACTAATAATAGTTTGGATTTTCTTTTGTTTGTTTCCTCGCCAGCAACGCAGTGAAAAAGACGGCATCAATCACGTCATCCTGTCACTCGTCTGAGGACTTCACACAGACACAGGTGATGTAGGAAGTCAAGACTAAATTGCCGATGACTTGGTTCACTCTAAGAAATGTGTCGTGTTGTTTGTGTGTGTAAAAAACAACACACATATTTGACACGCAGACAACCTGCTTCTCTGCCCGTTTTTTCTTTCTTTTTCTTTTTCATAAATGTGCAGAATGCTAATTGAACATGGCTGTCTGTCTGTTTTCCTCTGCATCTCGTTTGCGCCACTCTCTTTAACTTAATCCCATGAATAATCCATCATTTTCTCTTGGAGATTACCTACCCATGTCCTGTCAACCCATGCAAGGAGGAGAAAGAAAAAAAAAAGCGATTGCCATCCCTCACTTTACATGTTTATATAAACGCTGAAATATTCATACGCCATACATGGTTTGCTTTTTTATTCGCAGGATTTCCAAACGTGTGGGACATTTTTCTGCACTTTATTGTCTCTGCTTTATTTATGAAGGGGGACCGGTGAGTGCCCTCATGGTTTGGTTGGAGTGAGTCATCACAGAGGCTCTCCAACTAATTTAGAAATCCTACAGTTATGACGAGAGAAACTATGAGTGGGCCAGAGAGAGAGAGAGATAAGGGAAAGCCAGGGACAGAGATAGTGTGTGTGTGTGTGTGTGTGTGTGTGTGTGTGTGTGTGTGTGTGTGTGTGTGTGTGTGTGTGTGTGTGTGTGTGTGTGTGTGTGTGTGTGTGTGTGTGTGTGTGTGTGTGTGTGTGTGTGTGTGTGTGTGTCTGAGAGAGAGAGAGAGAGAGAGAGAGACAGGTGTGTGTGTGTGTGTGTGTGTGTGTGTGTGTGTGTGTGTGTGTGTGTGTGTGTGTGTGTGAGAGAGAGAGAGAGAGAGAGAG
This sequence comes from Engraulis encrasicolus, assembly GCF_034702125.1. Lineage (NCBI taxonomy): Eukaryota > Metazoa > Chordata > Actinopteri > Clupeiformes > Engraulidae > Engraulis > Engraulis encrasicolus. The sequence continues at coordinate 1,095,489 of NC_085879.1, forward strand.
AGAGAGAGAGAGAGAGAGAAAGAGAAAGAGAGAGAGAGATGTAAAGAGGAAGAGAACAGGGGGAGGAAAGGATGGCGGAGGGGTAGGGATGCCTCCCAGGTGATGATGGGCATACTAGAGGGTCCAGGTACCTCTCACACCCTCAAAGCCTCTCCGATGAAAGGAGGGGATGCTACATTTTAGTTCCAGACCCCTTGAAACAACATGAAGAGACAGACAGAGAGGAGAGAATGACAGCGAAGCGGAGAGAGAGAGAGAGAGAGAGACAGAGAGACAGAGAGACAGAGAGACAGAGAGAGACAGAGAGAGAGAGAGAGAGAGAGAGAGAGAGAGAGAGAGAGAGAGAGAGAGAGAGAGAGAGAGAGAGAGGGAATCATCTCTGGCAACCCTGAGATGAGCTTTGGTTGAATAGTTGATTTGTCATGCTTTTATTTTTACGGGCAAATATTTTTAGCCGCTGCCAGCCACTACCACGTTTGCTGCTTATGTAACTGAAAGAAGCCAAAATGCACAGCTAAACAATCAAATACAGAGAGAGAGAGAGAGAGAGAGAGAGAGAGAGAGAGAGAGAGAGAGAGAGAGAGAGAGAGAGAGAGAGAGAGAGAGAGAGAGAGAGAGAGAGAATTCACATTATGGCACGTGATTAGCCCAACTTTTTTCGCTAATTAGCGTTTAATCCACAGGCGTTTGGGCAAGAGCAACAGCAGCAACAGGGGCCTGTGCGGACGCTGCCACACTCAGAAAACAATTTGCACCCCCAACACCCCCCCCTCCTCTTCTCTCCCTACCTCCCTCCTTCCTCTCTCTCTCTCTCTCTCTCTCTCTCTCTCTCTCTCTCTCTCTCTCTCTCTCTCTCTCTCTACGGATCTCTTCTCCGTGGCTCCCGGTAGAACAGTTTAACAGATAATGACCGTATATCGCGGCGGCTGTGGCGGCTCGTAATGACATCTAATGTGTTGAGCCCTGATAATGTGCGGCGGCGGCAAGGCGAGGCGGCGTTACTGTGGAGAGCAATGTGCCTGGGCTCCGTAACACACTACCGCGCCGAGAATCCATTATGGTAATGCAGCACCTGAGGGGAGACAGAGGAAAATCAGTCTTGGAGTGCTTATTACTAAAGATGACTGTGTTTAATGATAGCCTCCCTGGGAGTGGAGGAAGGTAGCTGCTCGCTCTCTCTCTCTCTCTCTCTCTCTCTCTCTCTCTCTCTCTCTCTCTCTCTCTCACTCTTTTTTCACACTTTTGTTTTCTCTCTTTCTTTTTCTCTCACACCATCACTGCCTCTCTTTCTATTGTGCTTTCGCTCACTCCCTCTTCCTATGCATTACAGTTTGTTACTGCTTCAAACCTTCCGCTTGGCAGCACTTTTTTCTGCTTTTCAGGCACTCTCTGCTTTCAAAACTTCCTCCATTTACATCTTTCTATCTTCATCTAGCTTTTTTTCCCTCCATAGCCTGGGAGTCACACTCCTATTTGGCAGCATGTTAGTCTGGGCCTGTCCTCTGACCATGCTTCACCCTGCTATTTTTCATCCCTCTGTTATTTTCCTACAGCCTCTACTCACGGGGCATCCCTAATCTATTTTTCTTTTCAGGCATCTTATTTTTCTTGGTTAAGATTACACCGCCTTCGAACACTTTTTCATGTCGGCTCCCATCACGTCAATAACACACACCAATGGGCTTACGTAATGTAAGGCTGCCGCACTAAACTCTAAGCGTTTAGAGTCTCGCGGTTTACACCTCCTCTCTCTCTCTCTCTCTCTCTCTCTCTCTCTCTCTCTCTCTCTCTCTCTCTCTCTCTCTCTCTCTCTCTCTCTCTCTCTCTCTCTCTCCCTCTCTCTCTCCCTCTCTCTATTCTCCTATCTTTTTTGTATCTCCCTCTTCCTCATCTTTCTCCTGCTCCTACATGAGTCACGCCGGTTATTACACCTCATAGAGAGGAGGTGATCGAAAGAGGGGTGGGGTGGGGGGGAGAAAAGAAACACAGCCTCAATTATTTATTTATCCTCGGTGCAGAGCTCGTCTGACCCAGAAGAGGGGCGAGGCATCCGGCACTATTCATAGGCCTGGCGAGCGGAGCCCTTGCAAAAAGCTGCCGGGAGGTTTGTCCAGGGACTAAGGGGTGTCAGGGAACACCACCATTAAAAGCTGGCAGAAGGGCCTCCCACACACTGTGTGTGTGTGTGTGTGTGTGTGTGTGTGTGTGTGTGTGTGTGTGTGTGTGTGTGTGTGTGTGTGTGTGTGTGTGTGTGTGTGTGTGTGTGTGTGTGTGTGTGTGTGTGTGTGTGTGTGTGTGTGTGTGCGTAAAAAACATAGAGAGAGAAAAAGGGAGGGACAGATAAGCGGATGGAGGGAGGGAGGGAGGAAAGAAGGAGAGAAGGTGTGAAAACCAGACGAAGGCACCATTCCACATGCCATAAAAAAGAGTATGTGGAACTGAAATAATCTCTTCCTCTTCTTCATTTCAGAGTCTTGTTTCCGGCTCGACAGATTGTTGCTGGTTATAGAGCCGGAAAGATTTTCTATGCCTGAAATGACCCCATTTCAATTACGACTACCTGCTACGCTGCTACTGTACATGATTCATGTAACCTTGACTGCTTGATCTTTCAGCTTTGTTAAACTCTAAAGACATGCCCCTGTTTAAAAAATGTGTTGTTTTCCAAGTGACAATAGCCAAGTCGTAATGAACAACTAAAGACTCCATGTAATGTTGTAGTGGCACAGCTCTATAGTGAAGTAGCTCCGTAGCTAATCCTGGCCTGGCTAGGACCTGGCTAGTTTGATTTAGCTCTAGACAGCAGAAACATTGGGAACATCTCTGCACATATCTGACAGATTTGCTCGTTTGAGGGTGAGACACCCACCACTGTGGGAGTGCTAGCGGTGGTGGTGGTGGTGGTGGTGGCTGGGACCGTGTTCCCACTGTCTCATTCCTGATCCTGTTTAATTGTCATGCACATTTCATAAGCTCTTCTATGTGCTTCTGATCTCTGTCCTAGCACTTTCTCGCATCTGCTGGTCTTGCACAATGAACGGCGCGCAGACTTCCATCCTCCTCTTATCCTCTCTAATAAGACCTTACCCAGGACATGGTCCAGGACATCAGCAGAAGCAGACATAGCAGTTAGCTAGCACCTCAATCCTGGGCACAGGGCAGCTGACAAGGGGGGAGACAAATGGGGCAGTTGTCCCAGGCCCAGGGAAAGAGGGGATTGAGCATTGAGAAGGGGGCCCTTGCAGAGGAATTTGTGCCGGGCACGGTCAAAGATGTCGGCGGCCCTGCCTGGGTAATTACCGCTGTCCCTCAGGGGCCCCTCTTCGTGTCCTCCCTCCATCTTTCTATTCTTTCTTTTTTTTCTTTTGCGCTGGTTCTTCTCCCCAATCGTGAAGGAGGAGAAGATGAACACACACTCTCACACACACAGAGAAGGAAAGGACTGACGAGCGTCCACGGGGGACCCAGCCATGTCACTCCATATGGAGCACGTCCAGTGATGTTCTCATATCTGCCTTCAGCGTTCGTTCTCTCTCTCTCTCTCTCTCTCTCTCTCTCTCTCTCTCTCTCTCTCTCTCTCTCTCTCTCTCTCTCTCTCTCTCTCTCTCTCTCTCTCCAGCGGTGCCATCTGCTCCTGCAGCCTTGCCATTTTTAGAACCGTAATGGCTGGTTTGATTTTTTTCTTCTTTGCTAACCATCTCAAGGGATAAGATTGAGGAATCAGAGAGAGAGAGAGAGAGAGAGAGAGAGAGAGAGAGAGAGAGAGAGAGAGAGAGAGAGAGAGAGAGAGAGAGAGAGAGAGAGAGAGAGAGAGAGAGAGAGAGAGAGAGAGAGAGTCTAAAGGTGTTGTGTCATCAGATATCCTTAGCTGAGGATACTCTATTGTTATTAACTTATTTGACTGTGTGTAAGGCCTTCAACAATCCAAGAGAAATAACACAAGCTCTATTGGTTAGCATTCCTTCAAAAGACCTGACCTGTGGGCAACGAAGCAGTCGGTCTCCATCAGTATCAATTCCCGTCATCAAACGGATGCTGGTTCAGGCAAGCAGCATTATTAATTTAGACACACAAAGACCACGAGTTTGTCCAGGGAGAATCACACCTCGCCAGCAACAACAGAGACGTTTAGCCTTAGCTCGCCTGACCGTTGACAGGTCCTGACAGGCTGTCTCACATTTTGACAATGTGTCTGACACTCCTTGCCTCTCAACATCTCATCTTGTCTCTCCAAGCACCTTTGGTAAATCTTTCCAGGAGTTTCTTTGTTTTCCACATCTACCACCTGTGCCATTTTCCCCAAAATCTTATCACATTACTGCATACTCAACGGTGCACTATATAGGATTGTGGCCAGAGTAGGTATTGCAACTATGTTGCTCATTGAAACTCTGCTGCCTGCTGCCAAATTTGATCTTTTCATGAATATTTAGTGATCTAGTAGTGAACATTTACTATGACAAAAGTACAGTAGCTAAAAATGTATATTTCCTGAAATTCAAAATGGCGGACATGGAGAAGATTCACCTTTTCATGTATGAAAAGTACTATTTTCCCCGTCATAATGAATACTTAAATGGTAAGCATGAAATCTGGAAATAAACTACATAGTGCACCTTTTAGAATATCATTATATTAAAATTGCAATATCCCTCAACAACACTCAAATCCTAATACCAAATCCTATATCCTAATGCCTCAACCATAACAGCAACAATTAGATCTTTAACACCCATATCTTTGTGTCAAACAGGGTCCTGCAGCATTTGGTCTCAGCTGGTCGTTTTGTATCGCTGTGGATACGTTTACATTCCTCTGGGCTTGTATATTGTGTTCTGACAGTTCTGCGATCGCTGGAAGAGGACGATGATGTGAAATGAAGATGACATGACATCTGCTCCCTTCTTGTCTTGATGGGCCCCTCAGATTGACACTAAAGAGTATGTAGCATAACTAACACAACTTGCTAATATACAAACATGGTCTAGTTGATTTAACTTTCACATCGTTCAGTTCAGTCATCCTCAAATGACTATGGATGGCAAACATTGTTAATCAGCTCCTTGGGAAAGGCAGTGGGATGGAATGGTTCGTGTTTGTATTTAATAGGCAGCTGTTATCCTCAGGGCAGAAACTAGTATGTGGTCTGTCAAAGCGGCCTGCTTCTTTACAAAATGCAGGTCATATCTATTAATACTAAGCGTAATAAGAGTAAGATGTTTAGGTCAGGCGCTTCAACGTTACAATTTCGGACACGACCCTGTCCAGGTTATTTCCTCTCATGACAGAACTACACCACATGTAGGACAGAACTACACCACATGTGGTCATGTAAGATGACCAAGCTTTGAGAAAGCCATGCAGCTTGTCTCAAATAGTGCACTTGTGCATTTTGGGCACTATGCTTTATGCTACCATACACTATGCTCATCCTGTCAATTCAGTTTGCACACTAAAGGCCATGTCTCCAATTTCTGTAAGTAATGTTGATGAGACAAAGAACCTCCTCATATCAAGCCAAGTATTGTATGTAACATAGTTTCGGGTGAAGGACATGCAAATAGAAGCATGAGAAGCTGTGTAATATAAACAGTAGCCAACCAATATTTGACAAGCTACTGCTATGCTAGTCAGTCACTTTGGGAGCGTAGGCTATCTTTATTCCCCGGGTCCCATGTTCCCCGGTCTTTGTATGGGAACGGGGAATTTAGGGCCCTTTTTCTTTAAAAAAGGGTTCTATGTTCCCCGCATTGTATCAAACCCTTCCCAAAACCATCCCTAAACTTAACCTGTCAGTAATGCAATGTTACTCTATCACTTCTTGTACTGTTTGTCACTGGTCCATCACTGTCATTCACCAATGTTAAATGCTCAGTATTATTTATTACTTCATCACTTTACTGGTATTGGACCATCACTGTTACTTGTCCTGTCTTGCACTTTGATGTCAGTCTGTAAATGTCAGTCCTGTGTATGTCTATGTCCTTTCATGGTATAGAGAAAAAATGTAATTTCAATTTCCTTGTATGACCTGTGCATATGACATGACTTGACTTCTGAGTTTTCAAATTGTGCCCTTCCCAAAACCATCCCTAAACCTAACCTGTCAGTCATGCAATGTTTCTGAGTAGTAAATTTGTGCCCTGACCAAAACTATCCCTAAACCTAATCTGCCACAGGTGCAACAACTACCTGTGCTTTGCCATGCGGCAGCAGTCTACTTGGAAGCAGCGGAGAAAATAGAACCCTTTTTTTGAAAAAAGAGTCCTATAAGTTTCCCGGTTACGGGGAACATAGGACCCGGGGAACATGGGGAAGACCCCGTCACTTCCAGTAAGGGCACAACATTAGTGTTCTGAACTCTCCCATGCCACTACACACTAAAGACCTCAGTGTGCACCATATGCACTAAATCAGTGCACTGACACAAGGGCGTCATTTAAGACATGCTGATGCTGAGACATGCAAAATCTCATTTAAAGTCACAAACTGCCAAGGGCACGTCTTCCCCACGCGCCATGTGAGGACAAAGTTAGCATCAAGTCAGCTAGTATACCATGTTATTCATGCAAGAGGAAGTGCTTCATTTAACACAACAGTCACCTAGGGCCTTAGAAGGGTTCCATCCAATCCAGAAATAATAATAATAATCTTGTTTGTTCACTCACTGTGTCTTATTTTACCATGTGGCTGACAGGATAGACTAGGGGGCTGATATTTATTTCACTGTATAACCAGAACAGATAGTTACATGTCCCATGGAGACACTCTCTATTCTGTTACCATCCAGACTTTTCACAAACAGAAATAGCCTTATTTACTCGGATGCTGTGTTGCCTTCGCTGTCTTGCTTCTTGTTTACACCAGTGGCATTCCACACAGATACCTTAATGCATATTTCATAAGACAGAATAGATATAGATGTCTTCCTTTCAGAGTGTCCTTACAGCGCTGAGTTCTCACAATGCACTGTTCACCTCTGACAAAGCTATTATTGAATCGTGTCTGGTATGTGTTGTCTGTAGCTGACGGTTCTGTAACAAACATGAATGGTACTTTCACAAGAGTAATGATGTAACCGTGTCCTAAGCCAACACTTCCAGTGGCATTTATGTGTAGTAGCCTACACACATTGTTAGACAGCTAATTTCCAGCAGGATCTGGTGTTAAGGTATCCAGAAAGGAGGTAAGTTTAAGTGAGAAAGGCCCAACCAGTCCATGAATGCTGAGGCTAATTTGTTACAGCATTTTGCTCTTGAGACAAATTCAATCCTGCATTTTTATGTGGTTCTACATCTGTCAGTTTTATGACTACACTGTAAAAAAAATTCTTGTCAAAATTACGGTGAAAAACTGGCAGCTGTGGTTGCCATTTCTTCACCGTATAAAACACAGTGATCTTGTATATGGATTTACGGCAAGGTATATTAAGACTTGTAGAATCAACCTTTTCAAGATGTTACAATAAACGGGAGTTACTGTTTAAATGACAGTGACACTCATGTAGGCTCATGGTATACAGCTGTATAATTAACAATGCAACCCTGTTGTTTTTTAAGTGAAATACTAACCATTCCACAGCATTCATTTGCCTATTTTACAGTCAATTTCTGTTAAAACAACAGAAATTATTTATGCCTTGACGGTATGACTGTTCAATTTACAGTATAAAGCATTTGTTTTTAATGTGATTGTTTTTAATGTGAATCTCTATTCATTCCACAGAATTTACAACCTTATTTTATGGTTCAATCCTGCTAAACCAGCAGCACAATTGTGTTGCTCAGGCGTAGGATTCACAGTTTATACATGTTGCATTTAAGTGGAATTCCCATAAATTTCACATAATAGGTGAGTCCAATTATCGAATTACAATCAGACAACTGATTGGACTGATTCTACTCACTGGAGTCCGATAAACCTCAACCTAATTAGATACCTAAATAAATGCCCAATTGCCAGATTGTCTAGTGCTGGCAGGTGGACCAGTCTAGTATCATCAATGAAGGGGATGCAAATGCATTCCTTATTTAAAAAAGGCATGAAAATAACCTTGATGAAAATGAAGGCCACAGTTAGCGGGGCAAGCACGCTAACAAACAAGCTAGTTAGCAAGCCATACAGCCACCCTTACAACGTGACCTGCTAGCCGGGCCAGCCAGGCCAGGCCAGGCCAGGGCAGGCCGGTCGGCCGGCCGGCCTTACAGCCAGTCAGCCAGCTAGCTAGCTAGCTACCAACCAGTGAGCAGTACAATGCAACAGTCCCGGTTTAAATACATGTTCAAGTGAACCATGTGACCCGAGTGATGAGGCATTTCGCAGGTGCAGGCAGTATCATTGTAATCATTGCATGACAGCCCTTAGCACTCAGGTGAGGTCAGGAATTGATTGACAGATTGATTTGGATGAAGTAGAATGACAGTTTCAAATAGACTGAATCAAGGGATTAGTTTTTCAAATTATGCTAGCCTATAGGTATATTTTACACATTAAATGAGAATAAACTGTAGGCTGTTACCGGAGAAATATATAAGTTACAGTGAATTACTGCAAAATGTACAAACTGTTGCCATTTGCAGTCCTTAACTGTTGCAGAGTTTATTCAGTTGCCAGCTTCACTGTTGTCAAATATACAACGTGGAGGCACATAGAGCCAAGCAGACAGGCAATCTGTTTTCTGTTGAGTAATTAATATTTAATTCATTATAACCTCCATTGCTTTCTGTTGGGTAGGAGGAATGTAAAAAAGGATATTCTGAATTTTATAGAGGTCTACTTTGTCAATTTGCCTCTCAATCGAAAACTCTGATGGCAAAGCCGCAAAGTCCAATAAGGGAAATTTTGCGCAGGATTAACTAGAACACATGCAGAGGGTTGTACTCTAAGTTAATACTCATTGATGGCTACTAATCAAATAGCGTGTTGACATCAGACTCTGCCTGTTACAACCAGCCTATCAGTGGTTTGACAAGTTACACCTGGAGAAAATGCAATCACAAGAGATCTATTGGACAAAAAGAGGAATCAAAAAGCCTAACACGACCAGAAAGAGCCCCTACTTCTTGTAGTATACACAATGTGAAGAAAAGCAGAACAGAGTTCTTTGTCTGTTGGTTCACAATTTGGTTCACTTACAGAGGATTGAGTTTGGTTCACTTATAGGGGACTCAACAAAAATGGCTGCTCATGTTGCCAAAACATTTGACATTTGGGGAGGCATGGTTTTCATAACTCTCTGGGGAATTAAACATTAACTCTCTAGCTCTCTTAGCTCAACAACAACAACAAGCTCAATAACACTGTGTAGTCTTGCTGCAACTCTTGATGTTTAGATTTTGGCTGAACACCAGTCTAACTCTGATCAATCTAACTCTGACAAATTTGCTGTGTACATATGACACCAGTGAAAAATAAAGTCATGTACCGTTTCTTGACTACTTCATCTTCACTTAACGGTATTTTCCAATATTTTCGTTTACAGAGAACAGTCCAGTATTTTCTACATATGACACCTGTCAAAAATAAAGTCATGTAGCGCTTTTTGACTTAATAGTAGCTTGCCGTATTTAGTACAGAGACAAACTGTTTTACATTTTACGGTCACTGACTGTTGCAATTTGACAGTTTTTTGCCGTAATTTCAACGGGCATTTTTTACAGTGCATCTCTATTGGAAGAGCGCAGGCTACCGGCGCTACAGCTGAGCTATCTGGAATGTTTTTAAACCCATTTTTACATTCAACTTGGGAAGATACTCTGATTGTAGCCCTCACATTAGCTTGCATGAATCTTTCGTGACAGGATTAAATACAATTGCGTTCAGGCACAGCATGAACTCCGTATGGACTCTCAAGTCTCGTGTGGAAAAGACTGAGAGAGAGAGAGAAAGAAAGAGAGAGAGAAACAGAAAAAGGAAAAATTGCCCACAGAGACCAATTTCGGTGGAAGAAATGTAAGAAATTGGACCACCACTGGATGAAGACGCACGAGTCCCTGTATTTGTGTCCCCAATATTTTTTCCTTCTTCTTCCAAGGTACGCAGAGGGAAAGCACAGGGCATTCCCACACACACTCACTCTCCCATGGGATCAACAGCCTTTCATCTCCCCACATCCTGCAGGCAAGACTCAGCCAACCAGAGAAACACAAAAGAATGAAAGAAAAGAGAGAGAAAGAGGGTTTAAAAAGTTTAACTGATGAAGACAAAAAAAGAGTAGAAACAAGGAACGGTTTTACGTACATGTTCTGATTTCACTGCTGCCATGCTAGATAATGGCTTACAACATTAAGTGTATAAGCTACATTCAGTCTCCTATACAGTAACTATGCAATATTTAATCTCTTTATGCGACAAGGTATTAAGAAGAAACATGCTAGCCATCCGTTTTACTCAGGTTTATGCATTAGATTAATTTGCATCAATTTTCCATACATTTCCATACATATCGCTGATGTAGGGGAAGAATAATTTAAGAGCAGATACAATCTTTTGCCTCAGACTGCAGTAATCCAAACTGATTAGACCAATGTGAGAACCACAACATCTCACTGCAGTTAGACATAGCAACATCATGCCGAGCAGAGCATGTTAAACACCAACAGTTACGCATAGGGACAGAAATGGAATTTAAATGCCTTTGTATGTCAAGAAGATGACAGATGAATAACAGGAAGAACTTAAAAATAAAGCTTCATTTTAGTTCATTTTAGAAGCATATGATTGTAGACCAGAAAGATAACCACAAGTGCAATATATGAGATGGGTAATAGGAGACCAGTGGAAGGCCATAATAAGCTGAAGTGACAGGTCACATCCTGAATGCTTAGAGGGCAAATAAGGTGATATTTTGTAATGGCAAGAGAAGTGCATTTGAAGAGTTTATTTGCAAAACGGTGTATCTCCATTTTGTAGAATGTTGGGAAATTGACTTTTTGTATTGGGCATTCCATTGAATTGCATTGCAAAAAACATTGTATGTATGTTAAAAAAGTATGTTCTCAAAATATTTGAATGGTAAGAATTCACACATAGGTGATAGGACCTCTGAACAGTCATTTCCAATAATAAAATGCAAAAGTCAAAAAATGGAGATACACCGTTTTGCAAATAAACCCTTCATTTCTTGTCCCAAATTACAACAGCAACATGACATTACATCAGCATCATGATGAAGAACGGAAAAGGATGAACATGAATTAGTGCGTTTACATGCAGTTCAGTATCCCGAATATGAGGCATAGCCCGGTTATGATTATATTCGGGATAAGGTGTTTATATGAGCACAGAACGTAATATCCCAGTCAACATTCTTGGCCGTTGTAGAATTCTCTTCAAATGCGTGTAGCTTGGATACCAGCAACAGCGTTCTATGGGAAGCCCCTGTATTCGGGATAAGGTGTTTACATGCGGCAGTATCCCGGCTTCTGTCGGAATACTCCACCTAGCATATCCCGATTTCTCAGTATCCCGAATAAGGGCTTATTCGGGATACTGACGTGTTTATATGCTCAAACGCAAATTCGGGATACTTAATATCCCGATCATATTCGGGATACTGAACTGCATGTATACACACTCAATGATCAGAGTCACACATGGGACAGTGGGAAACATTTGCATGCCTCGTGCTGTGGTAGTAGTGCGAAACAAATGTCAAGATGCTGACTTTGCCTTTGATAGGGCATCTGATTGTAGACAAGAAATGATAACCACAAGCCTCGTCTTCAAGACGGGCAGTATAGGAAACCAGTGGAAGGCCAGTAAGCTGAAGTGGCAGTGGCCGATCACATCAGGGTTCGGAGAGTAAACAAGGCAATTTTCTGAAAGCGCGCAAGAAGAGTATTTGTCATCCAGCTGGACGCCCTCTCCAGCTTGTGCCTGAACAGAAGAGATGGCACTTGGAACACTGGAGAGTTCCGAGTGAGACACCGAAGACCTTCAACTGATATTGATACTGTCAGTGTTTGTCTGGCACGTCACACTGATTGAACTTCAACACGAGCTCGCTGCGCTTGCAGAACCAAAGCTTTGTATATGAAGTCATTTGTAGTGATGGCTCTGGGGGTGTTTGTTATTGGTGGTGGCTTGTTTCCGTTTGCTCCATACGTGCCCCAAAACTGTGATCGCAGGCAAATGAGGGCGGTGACAGGTGTGTTAGGAGAAAGGGGAAAACACCTTGAACTCCAGCTGTGCTCTGTGGCATCAGAGGTACACACACCTTTATGTATCGGCACACACACACACACAAGATATTTACACACTCACCAAAAAGTTTTCCTCCTTCTCTGACACTTAATTGCCTTCTTCTGAATCCCTTGTTCTTTCTCATTCCCTACTGTGAATCACAATCCCTTTCTCTCTGCTTCTGTCTTTCTCGCTCTCTTTCTGAATCTCTCTCTCTGCCTTCTTTCTCCGTCTATCCTCACACGTTTCCTCACTCATCTCATCCTCTCTCTCTCTCTCTCTCTCTCTCTCTCTCTCTCTCTCTCTCTCTCTCTCTCTCTCTCTCTCTCTCTCTCTCTCTCTCTCCCCTCTCTCTCTCTCTCCTCCTCTCTCTCTCTCTCTCTCTCTCTCTCTCTCTCTCTCTCTCTCTCTCTCTCCACACATTTCCTCCACCACTCCACTCGTCCTCTCCACTCCACTGAAATCCCGTCTGCTCCAGTGCACGGGTGATTCAGCGCCACACGCGGCCTCAGCGACTAAACTTCCGATAAAATCAATGTTTAATTCAGATCGCTGGAGGCCATTGACAGAAACAGTGGAAAGCCTTTCATCTACAAAGGGTTGGCAGCGTGCGCAAAGGAATCTCACAGAATTAACGAAATCGTCACGAGCTGTCCCATTTATTGTGCCGAGCACGGGAAAGAGGGGAAGGGGAGACCGGGAGAGAGAGAGAGAGAGAGAGAGAGAGAGAGAGAGAGAGAGAGAGAGAGAGAGAGAGAGAGAGAGAGAGAGGAGGGAAAGACTGCAAGCAAGTAAATGAACGAATGGAACCAATGAGTGCACACACACTGTCATGAAGAGGTTTTGAGGGGCTTCCATTGCAGACATCCAAAATGGTAATGAGTAAACCCTCCACCCCACCCCACCCCAGCCCAGCCATGTCCCCACGCACATTCAGAATGGCTCCGGGTAGTGGGGTTCATTTGCAAATCCAGTTGTGTACATAACATTTTGGTGCATACGGGTTGACAAGAGTGGAACCATGTGTGTTTGTTTGTGTGCGTAGGAGTATTATGTTTGTATGCCTGTTGAATAAATAGATTTTTTTACCTCGAAAGACCATGGCTGACTTTTTTTTGTAAACCTCAAACTTCCGTATTCCCCCTTTTCATCGTTCTCATTGTGTTTTCTTGTTAAAACAAGCCTTTCTTTTTATTGTGTGAGCTTCCTGATGGAAGGCGCACCAAGCCTTTGTTTCAAGCAACAATCAAGTCTGTCACTGTCGGCTGACTGGTGGTTATTTTCTCGGTGTAAAATTAACTCAGCCTTGTGGTTCGTGGGAGTTGTTTGTAAACAGGCCTGTGGCTAGTGTAGTTATTCTGACAGGGTGTTCACCCAGCTTACTTCTCCATGTGTCAGTCTGTCGTGGTGATGGATGCCAGCTAAGACAGGGGATGGGAATGGGGGAAATGGTTGGTGGCATGGTGGGGGGTGGGACGCAGTAGTGGAATCATTTCTCTACCCTTCTTGTCCTTCCTTCCTGTCTACAAAAACAAAAACAAAAAAACTGAAAATATGTCTTGATATGTGGAAGTATGAGTAAAAAATTATGATAATTTAAGCCAAAAGGAGAGAGAGAATGTGAGATAGGGAAGTGCATACTGAGAGAGAGAATGAAAGAGAGAGAGAGAGAGAGAGAGAGAGAGAGAGAGAGAGAGAGAGAGAGAGAGAGAGAGAGAGAGAGAGAGAGAGAGAGAGAGAGAGAGCAAAAATAAGACACACTAATAACAATTGTCCGGGATACCATGCTGTTGGCTCCGCACTAAATCAGCTTTAAAAGCTAAGTGAAGGACAAATTTGAATTTATGCACTTGCGTTTCCCCCAATCTCCTATGCAATTATGCATCCCCTCCTCATCTTTCCCCATCCCCCCTTACTCGCTCACTGGTGCACAATATCCATCCCCACAATCATCAGTGCGAGGCCAGCTGCATACGGTATTTCCTGCCATGGTGCGTTTACATCTCGAGGAGCCACGGGACGCGTGCATCACAGGCACATGGCATTGCCTTCATGTCTGTCTCACCACACCAGGAGGCTGAGTAGAGGCCAGGGCACGGGGCTATGGCTATGACCACCACCACCACAATGTAAACAAGAGCAACAGCTACAGCAACAGGCCAGCGGAGGAACCATGTCAGTGGGGGGAGGCAGGGGGGGGGGACTCGTAAATTAATGTCAAGTGAGCCGTGCATGCGCCCATAAAAAACGGGACAAATCTGAATGCATTACCTCAAGAGGGCCATGTTTCTGTATACCAGAAAGAAAGAAAGAAAGAGAGAGAGAGAGAGAGAGAGAGAGAGAGAGAGAGAGAGAGAGAGAGAGAGAGAGAGAGAGAGAGAGAGAGAAACAGAAAAACAAAACAAAACAAAGGGCCTGGGCCGGGTTGTCAACATGTGCCAGTGCACACTGTTGTTTTCATTTGTGTCTCTCTTTCTCTTTGTGTGCGTTTCATTCTCCTAGGCGCTAATTTTTATTCATCATCTCCGTTTGAAATCATGTGTTTATATAACCTGATCTCCATCCCTCCTCCCCACCACCCCTTGCAGCCACAGCCCTCTTGTTTCTCACTACCCAAAAAAACAACACAAGATAATTATGTATTGTAGGGCTTATGGTAGGCTGGTTGATGAAACAAACCCAGTGGTGTGCCATGCCTGGTTTAAACAGAAACCTAGCAAGATTCACTGCCACACATGCACGCGCACACACACACACACACACACACACACACACACACACACACACACACACACACACACACACACACACACACACACACACACACACACACACACACACACACACACACACACACACACACACACACACACACACACACACCTCTTCTCTCCTTTTCCTTTTTCCGCCATCTCCTTTCATCACATTGGAGAGAAAAATAAAATAATATGTACAAAGTGCGGTACATGTAGGTTTGCACACAATGACAATTGGGTGTATGCACATGTGTGTGTGTCACATACAAATATAGCTGAAAAATCCTCATGGCCACTTATATGTGAATCACTTTGTTTGAAAGTTGGAAGCAAATGGAAAAGTGTCAGCCTTGAAGAAGATGTTTCAAAGTTCCATCGAGACACTTGCATAACAGATTAGGAAGAGTCAGTCTGTCCTCAATTGAGATGTCCTTTAGAGAATTTGACTCATGGTCAGTTGTGCCGTAGAATGAAAATGTGTCTTTTTGGCATTTTTCTGCCATTATTGGTGAAGGTGAAACACAGCAACTCAGTAAAACGGTATAGTTAAGTGAAAGTGTAAGCCATATTCTCCTGCTTGAAATTACATTGACTATAGAAGCTGATGCTGTTTTCTTGTCATGTCATGTCTTTGAAATTTCTCCAGCCTTGGATGAATACACTTTCATACGGTAGGTCCTGCAGTTACTTCTACCGACTTGGTCTTTGTTTCAAATTGGGATATTTGCTGTCTTTGTCTTGACACAGACTTTACTCATTAGATCTTGATTGCTTTTACTAAAGCAATTAGTCAGTAGGTAGCCTACACCAAGAAAAATACATAATGCTCCTCCATAGTGTAGGTCAAAGGCAAGTCATTACGCTGGGAGGAAATATGTGAGTGCATAATAATAGTACAGTGTGATGAGTTAATATCAAGGAACCATATTGCAGTTGAGGTCCAAAAAGTATTCATTACACAATACGCACAACTGCCATGACAAACAATTGCCCAAAAGCAGAGATAATGACAGATCACAAATTATCTCTATATGATAATATGACATCAATAACAACTATATAACACATTGTACAAAAATGCAAATGATTTCCTTGCAAACAGGTGGCATGGGGTTGGAGGTGAGAGTGTCTTCCAGGACTTGAGAAATAGGTCATGCAAATGTCTCCTAAGCCAAGCCAAGTGATTTTAATTCCTGCGAATGATCTCATTCCTAGAGCTGACGAAAAGACAGACACATTGAGGCCATCACATGGGGGAGAAGAGGGCCCTTCCTGTGTCACCCGGCCCAATGGGTTGGGGAAATGTCAGGCCTCTGACCTTTAAAAAATGACCCAAGGCGCTTGCCGTACCATGTGCCAATCAAACCCTCCATGCATGAATATGAAGGGGGTTGAAAAGGAAGATGGGGTAAAGGCAAATCATATAAGAAACAACGTGACTCACGTGGAAGACATAGACACCATCATCCGCAATTAAATTCAAACCGCAAATGTGTAGCTGAGTTGATAAAATAGATGATGAAAAGAATAATAATAATAAAATAGAGAAAGAATAGATAAAGTAGATAAAATCTGTAGAAAAGAAAGTCTATAAAAGATACAAAAATGTGACTTTTTAAAGTAATTGACTTTGGTGTTATCGCTAACAAAGTCTATAATGATGTAAAGGAAAGGTTAACCAGTCGCTGCCACAGGGCACACAATCAAGATGTTATGCGCTTTGCGATGAACTAGTATATTGCAGAAAAATAAATGATAATGGACTGCACATTTCGGTTTCAGGTGTTAGAGTCAGAGCAAATTAAAAGGGCAAATATACAGAAGACATTACATCCCTTTCATGTTTTAAAGACTGTGTAACAAAATAAAGAAAATGGGAGCTATGGAATAAATGCAGGCTGCACAGGAAAAAAAATGACATGTTCCCTACTACATTTATAGCCTATAGGTATACTTTTCGGGAACACCATGAAGAGAGTCGTAATAATCAGCATCAACATCAGTCAACACATGGCAGCTATAGACATAATTCCTTTCAAGTCAGAAAAACATTTCATATGCTTATGCCCAGATATAAAATTAGAATTTGGGCATAAAGCAGATCCTCATTTAACAATAGGATCGCCAGCACAACCTTAGTCTGAAGTTCCTGTCAACTTGAACTCAACTCATAATGACTTTACCCGTAAACTGAACCCTAACGCCACATCTGAACCTATTTGTACATGCTTCATTGTCAAAACAGTGTCATCAGCTGGTAAATTGATTATCTCTGATGGCCCATCAAAATGTAGTTGGACCCGAAGATTTGTTTACAACAAGGAATGTCAAGCCACGCCTCAAAATAGACTACTATTTTGCACCAGTCCTCCCCGGTGCCCAGGAGAAGTTTCCTGGCAGCTAAGTCTGGACCTTTCTACCGGCGACTCGTGAGTCAAAGTTGACATAAAAGAACCAGGACAAATCTCATCTCTGTGGGATTTTTTTAGAAAACTTGCAGCATACCCTTCACAAGCTTGAAACATTTTTGCCTTCTCTCAGGGCGTCTAACGAGGAGACAATGAAATGCAGAGAGATGTGGGCATCATCATCTTAAAAATCTCCATCCGAGTGGGCTTTACTTTAACTCAAAAATCTATCACCTGCTGGCCTTGGGCTTTCTGACTGTCTAAAACCAAAACCTTTGGGCTATTTTGAATATCGGAGCTGTCGAGAATGTTCTCACCCCTTCACATCCTTTTTTTCTGCTGCTGAGCACCCCACCTTACTCTCTCTGACACACATTCCCACACACTGAAACAATGTGCTTGCATGCGTGTGTGCATGTGTGCACGTATGTGTGCATGTGCGTGCCTGTGTGTGTGTGTGTGTCTGTGCGTGCGCGCGTCCGCGCATGTGTGCATATGTGCACGTGTGTGTGTGTGTGTGTGTGTGTGTGTGTGTGTGTGTGTATGTATGTGTGTGTGTCTGTGTCTGTGTGTGTGTGTGTGTGTGTGTGTGTGTGTGTGTGTGTGTGTGTGTGTGTGTGTGTGTGTGTGTGTGTGTGTGTGTGTGTGTGTGTGTGTGTGTGTGTGTGTGTGTGTGTGTGTGTGTGTGTGTGTGTGTGTATGTGTGTGCGTGTGCGTGCGAGCGTGCATGTGTGCGTGGATGCGTGCGTGCACGTGTGTGTGTGTGTGTGTGTGTGTCTGTGTGTGTGTGTGCGTGTGTGTGTGTGGGAGATGAACTCAGCAGAGCAGATACTCTTGGAGCGACAGCGAGCGCGACCGGCCCGAAGGACTCATTAACCCACACACCGTTTTAAACAGGACTGACATTCCCGAGCGGAGCTCAAACACGGCTCCCTAACAGGAATGACATTGCCAACTGCAGCTCATCTCCTGTTTTGTTCCCGTCTTCCAACAGGCGTGCCCTTCCCACCGCCTTCAACACCTATTCCTCCACCTCCACCTAGCATATCCACCTCCCTCACAGATATGGCATTTAACATCCAGATTCTGAGCAAGATAAATAAGAATGACATTCCTTTTTCACTCAAGGTGGGGGGCATGAATGGGAATAGACAGCAATAGAGTGTGAGTGAGAGAGAGAGAGGGAGAGAGAGAGAGAGAGAGAGAGAGAGAGTGAGAGAGTGAGAGAGTGAGAGAGAGAGAGAGAGAGAGAGAGAGAGAGAGAGAGAGAGAGAGAGAGAGATTATAAGAAAGACAGAAAACCGACAGAAACTGAGTGAAGGGAGAAATTGAAAGAATTAGGAAGATAGGCACTCTGGGAGCCAAAGTAACCTGGATTGGATGGAACATGATGAAAAAGTTTAGGCAGTGCTCCACAGGGGAAAAGGTATATATACCGTCCAAAAAAATAATCGATCACCAGAGATATTTGAGGGTTGTAAGGGATGGAGCTGGGTTTGGGGGAAAGAATCTCAGGGATAGATATTCCTGGTACAGAGGTGGCAGTGCGGCATTGATCCAGAAAGAGGTCACTGCCTGCCTGCCTGCCTGCCTGCCTGACTGCCTGACTGCCTGACTGCCTGCCTGTCAGTCCAGCAGTCCTGTCACTTTTGCTCTCCCTTCCGCTTGGCCTGCCATGAAAATTCATTTATCAGTGAGAGCGGAGGAAGAACACCCTTTTAATCCAAAGAGAGACAGACAGTCAGAGAGAGAGAGAGAGAGAGAGAGAGAGAGAGAGAGAGAGAGAGAGAGAGAGGGGAGAGAGAGAGAGAGAGAGAGAGAGAGAGAGAGAGAGAGAGAGAGAGAGAGGGGAGAGAGAGAGAGAAGAGAGAGAGAGAGAGAGAGGAGAAAGGTGTTAAAATCTATGAGAGTGTTGAGGGGCTGAACTGGCAGACCACTTCTCACAACCTGACAGAGTGTGCACGCAGCTGAAGCAGTACTCTCCCGTCCTCCCCTCTCTGTGTTTTTAGGGGAAATTGCAGATTTACAGAAATGGCACCTCTTAACACGTTACACTCCACAGGCACGCACGCATGCACACAAACATCCACGTGCACGCACATGCATGCACGCACACACGTGGTGGTGCGTGCACGCACATGCACATGCACACACACACACACACACACGCACACACACACACCACTCCACACCCTTACCGCAACTTCGCTTAACCACCACCAACACCTCAGCTTCACCCAGACTCCTTCCAACATCAAGAGCTTTTATATTTTCATTTTGCATCTCTCTCTTTCTCTCTCTCTGTCTCTCTCTCTCTATCTATCCAAAGTCTTGCCGCTGTGTGCAGTCAAGCAAGGACGTTGTTTTTGTTTTTGCGTTTTTGTTTTGTGGCGCACACAGTACTTACCACCCTGGGACATCGTTGTGGAAGACGTCATGTCAGCCGACTGGCTTCTCCACAGGTCTTGTGTCTCTTCCCCTGGATAAGATTCAAGATGCTACAGTTGCTGTGACCGCTAAATCCAAGGGCATCGAAGGCATGGGAAAGAGAAAGAGAGAGAAAAGACATGAGTAAAAGAGATAGAGAAGTGATGGAGGAAGGGAGAGTGAGATATGGAGATCAATTGATAGTGATAGAAAAAAGAATATGTGTGCTTGTGAGAAAGAGGAAAGTGTGTGTGTGTGTGTGTGTGTGTGTGTGTGTGTGTGTGTGTGTGTGTGTGTGTGTGTGTGTGTGTGTGTGTGTGTGTGTGTGTGTGTGTGTGTGTGTGTGTGTGTGTGTGTGTGTGAGAGAGAGAGAGAGAGAGAGAGAGAGAGAGAGAGAGAGAGAGAGAGAGAGAGAGAGAGAGAGACAGAGACAGAGACAGAGACAGAGACAGAGAGAGAGTTTTGAGATTTTAAAAAGTTCTTTATTTACAAGAAGGTTGTAATACAATCACTCCATGGCCACTAGCCAGGGTCAAGCAATACATACACTAATCAACAAATGGAGAGAGAGAGTGCGAGAGAGAGGGGGGGGAGCATAACAGAGGAAGAGAGAAAAAGGTGAGTGAGAGAATGAGAGTGAGCGAGAGAGATATGAAGACGATGAAGTAACTAAATGGGGTCGCACGTCAAGCCTGGAGCACCTAAAAAGACCTCCTCGGCCTGGAGTGGCAGCCCCATGCTGACCTGGCTGCTATAAAAATATTCCTGGGAAAAAAAATCAGAGCGTCCACTAATCCTACCAGGAACAACGCCCAAATCACACAGAGAGAGGGAACAACCCCAGCCATCTGTGAGGCCCTCCATTGATCTGGCATGGCCGTAAAGCTTCTGGAGACTTCCTAGGGTACCCCATACACACACACACACACACCCACACATACACACACGCACGCATGCACGCACGCACGCACGCACGCACGCTCGCACGCACACACACACACACACTCACTCACTCACTCACTCACTCATACATAAAACCCAATGACCCCCCTGCCCAGTGACCAGACTTTCAAGTCCTGAGAACTCCATGTTCTTCCATTCATCAAAAGTGCCAGAATGTGGCCATAGCTTATGCGGATCAAGTCTGGTCACTGTGAGTCATTGACGGATTATGTTTTGACTGCAAGGTGCAGAGACGGGATCACGATTCATAAAAAAACACAATAAAATGGAAGTAAACTATTCAGAGTATGTAAAACATTGTCCGATTAGTGACGAATCAGTGTTTTTATAAGGGGGCGTGTTGAAGTAGGGCCCAACGTTTTTGACTAAAAATGTGTATCACGACAATGGTCCTCTCAGCACAAAAGAATAAGAAAGAAAATAAATATCTACTGGATGTTTTTGCAAGGTCAGAAAAATTCTTAAAATGTCCGAAACTGGAACTACAACCTTGTGTACCAAAAAATCTTTGGAAAAATAAATTAAAAAAACTCCAAGGTAGTTCTTCATAGAATGGATGAATTCTTAAGTAAATATGTTATGCAAGATAGTTCCCGACCACACAGAATCTGGACAGAGCTGAATAAAGCTCAACAAAGTGGTGACTACCACATCTCTTTGTGTGTATCCTTCTGTATCCAGTCTGATCTTCATGTGTTATCTTCAGCGTTGTCTGTGCATCTTTTTATTATTCTCAGTAAATCTCTATATGTGGTTTGTCTCTTGTATGTGCGCGGAGAATTGTACAAAAGAAAAGGTGAGATTGGTGTGCATTTGTACATGCTGCCAATGGCACCTTGTGCCTCTGTGATCCGTTTGTACGAGTGTGGGTGGGTGCTGCTTTTATACTTGCCTTTGCAGCTGTCTCGTCTTTATCTTGTTGTTGACGGCAGCTGTGTTTTATTTCTCCGCGTGTGTTTGTGTTTATGTGTATTGTATTTTTGTATATGGCTCTCGCTTGTTTTGTCTGCAAACTTTGGTCTGTGATTTGCTGTGACGCGTTTGTGTGGCAAGTGAATATTTTTCTTTGTGTTGAGTGTCAAGACAGAGCACATCCAATCAGGGTTTTGAACTGTCTACTCAAACGTGTGATGCACAGTGTGTCTCTTGCACAGATGTTGTTAGGAGTGGGCGTATGCTTGTTTCGTGTGCACTATTTGTTGCACGTTGTGTTATAAGCCTCATGTTTTGCACATTATTGAGGTCATGGGGTCTGTCTGGTTTCTGCAGTATAAGTAGTCTTTGTATGGCCTTAAGACAGGTATATGTATGTTTGATATTATGTCATCAGACAGTCTGTCTCCTGTCTATGTTATGTCTCTATGTCTCTGCTATTTTTATGTTATGTCTTTGTTTGATGTTATGTCTGTCTTATATGTATGTCACAACTATGTTAAGGTGGTAAGCACATACGGTGTGCTACACATTTTTTGGTGCGCCCCCTTGCATGGCACGTTTTGCACGTTTTGTTAAAAACGAAAGTTCGAGAGAAGCGTAATGACATTTGACATGCCTAATTTACCACCTGTATTCTGTTCTCCACTCAACTGGCATTTGCCCGAATTCAGCGCGATAGATAGGCACGCCTATTTAACCAGTTGCATCTCATTCTCCGCTCTGCTGTCATTTGGTAGAATTTCAGCACATTGGAATTTGCAACGCTCCTTAATTAACTATACAGCATTTATTTTCCGCTCACCTGTCTCCAGTCAGAAATTTTCTTTCTCACTCACACCCACCACCTCCCGTTTCGCCTCCCTTCCGCCGCTGTTCGATCGATTCGTCAGGTGTCTTGCCCTTGCTTTCTTCCAGTTCACCTCGCTCCATTGCTCTCCAACCATCATCTGCCGGGGGGTGGCCGCTCAGAGTTCATATATATCTGCGGGTGCAGTTACTGCCCGAGCTCTGAGTGGCGCCCCGTACTCCCGAGCTCGAGAATGTTTGCTGCATAGACATTTCTCGGCTGTGGCAGTACTTCAGCACCATGGTCAGCGATCTTGCCCAATACGCCACACTGTTGTACAAAATTTAATATACCGTAGGTCTCCTGCATGTGTATTTGTGCTGGTGTATGCATATGTATGTTTGGAGGGGGTGTATGAAGGTACATACGTACAAACAGGATGTGTGTCCATGTCTTGTGTATGTATATGTGTGTGTATGTGTATGTGTATGTGTATGTGTATGTGTATGTGTATGTGTATGTGTATGTGTATGTGTATGTGTATGTGTATGTGTATGTGTATGCGATTGTGTGTGCATTTGTGCGTACATGCATGCCCATATATGTGTGTCTTGTCTGTGGGGCCCATGTTGAGTGTTTGAGTGTTTGAGGGTGACACAGCACGCTCGCCTGGCCCAGCCACTGGCAGACGGTCATCCCTGAGCCGGTCGAGTTGAGTCGACCTTCTGTGGCAGAGGGGACTCCCTGTACCCTGCCCCTCCCCGCCGAGAGGACCATCTGTGCCGGGGAACCTCACGCCGAGGACCTGGCCATAGCTCCAGGCATGCTTGAGTGTGTGTGTGTGTGTGTGTGTGTGTGTGTGTGTGTGTGTGTGTGTGTGTGTGTGTGTGTGTGTGTGTGTGTGTGTTCTGTGTGGTGTATGTGTGTCTGTCTGTCTGTGAGTGGGCGTTTTTGTATGTGTGTGTGTCCGTGTGCGTGTTTGTGTGTGTGTGTGTTCTGTGTGTTGTGCATGAGTGTGTCTGTCTGTGGGAGTGGGCGTTTGTGTACAAATGCCCACTTTGAGTCCATGCATGTGGGTTTGTGAGTATGTGTGTCTCTCCGTGAGTGGGCGTTGGTGTGTGTGTGTGTGTGTGTGTGTGTGTGTGTGTGTGTGTGTGTGAGAGAGAGAGAGAGAAAGAGAGAGAGAGAGAGAGAGAGAGAGAGAGAGAGAGAGAGAGAGAGAGAGAGAAAGGAAGAGAGAGAGAGAGACAGAGAGAGAGAGAGAACATCAGTGTGTATATTGAAATGTGTGGGTCGACCACAGTGTGTGTGTGTGTGTGTGTGTGTGTGTGTGTGTGTGTGTGTGTGTGTGTGTGTGTGTGTGTGTGTGTGTGTGTGTGTGTGTGTGTGTGTGTGTGTGTGTGTGTGTGTGTGTGTGTGTGTGTGTTTCTTACATGTCTGCACCCACTATCCTTCAGCACTGTTTCTCTTTCTCTACCTTCACCACTCACCCTTTGCCCAAGGCAGTGCAATACAGTGCAACCGGCTTTCATGCTACAGAAACTCATCACTGTATTCCACCTGTGCTTTTTATTTGTGTGTGTGTGTGTGTGTGTCTGTTTCTCTCTCTCTCGCTCTCTCTCTCTCTCTCTCTCTCTCTCTCTCTCTCTCTCTCTCTCTCTCTCTCTCTCTCTCTCTCTCCATCACTCTCAAGGTTTCTTATACTTCCTCTGGCACCTGTTCCTGGCATTGACTGACCTTAACCTCTCCTTAACTGCCTCTGAGGTGCTACTTTCCCTCTTTTTCTTTCATCACCTGTACTCTAGTCATCCGCCACACATACCTGCCTTCACAGGTGCCTTGCCGTGCCATCTGTGCCACCGCAATAACCTGTCTCCACACGCCTACCTCCACATGGGCACTCGCGCGCACACACACACACGCAAGCACGCACACACACACACACACACAACATAGTGCAAAACGTAACATATTCTGCATTGCGTAACCATCCCATTACAACACTCCACACATACACACGAGCACACACACACACGAGAGCACACACACACACACACACACACACACACACACACACACACACACACACACACACACACACACACACACACACACACACACACACACACACACACACACACACACACACACACACACACACACAGCTCAAATCGTCCCAGTGTCCCTCCCCCACTCCAAAAAAGAAATTAACACCATCCTCACACCTGAGCTGCAATAAATAGACCTCTCGTGGAGGTTTCCACAATGCAACGACATCAGCGTTTAGGCCAGCACACTTTTTTTCTCTCTTTTTTTCAATCTGATCACAGGTTTCAGCAACAGCAAAAACAACTCGGTTTTCCTTGATATCTTAAAAGCACCTTTTTTTCCTAGATCACAATAGCCCAGCACCATAATCATTCCCTTTTTATGCTAGGCAGCTACCTAAATAGCCTCTCAACAATACAGCTAACTCAGCTCACATTACGCTGTCCTTAAATGTATCTCGTTTTTTCATGTTGAAGTAATAACACGCCTGTGATCATTTTCAATTGGAGCTGCTGTGTTGCTAACCGACTCCCGGAGTTTATTGTCCTCAAATGCATTCTATCCAGACTAATGGCATAATCATCGTCTACAGCGCTAACGTGAGAGGAATTCTCCTTTCCCTCGGTGGAGAGAGGGGCGTCGGACGGCTCATAATGATCCCGATTGCTGACACAGCTGTCTAGCCTGCAGCTCCACCACAGAGGTAACACCTTAAGTTCAGGTACAGTACGTCTGATCTACACACTCGAGGTGCTAATAAGGCAATAAGGCTAATGAGGCCTTTAGCATATTAGCAAATTAGTTTGTGGCACGCTAGCAAAACAAAACATTTACTCAGCTTTACCTGGAGTGAAGCAAATTGTGGTATGTATGTAGGCCTATTGCTGATGATTTTACAGTGACAACCAACTCATCCACATATTTTGTCAGTATAAAATGTAAAATGTATTGGTAATGATGATTTACTGCAGAAATAGGACAGTCCACATTTTCTCAAGAAAATATCCCAATTTCTTTTTCAGAAATCTGGTCATCCAAATTACATGTAGGTTTACTTATTAGATATGCACTATTTCTCAGGTGGAACATTGAATTTACATACAACAGGGTCTTTTTGCAGCCAATCATTCCAGGATTAGGCTTAGGCTACTGATAGGGTAGAGCTGAAGGAGAAATGCCTAAACTTTGAAATCCGTTTGACCCCCACTGTTTTTTTTCTTCTTCAGATAATTGTTCTAAAGTAATCATATTGATGTTTTATCTTAAATCTCTCTGCAGCAACTCTAGTATGTTTGAGTAAGGAATTTCCATCATGCCAGCAAATAACTCTGCGCACTCAACAGCATGCTGAAAGATGCACTTCAAAAGCATAGTGGTGTGCTGTGATCAAGCACACACAGCTGAGTTGAGCTGCAGTTTGGTTGGGTAACAACTACTGTATAATATGTCAGTGCTTTCAAACTTCAGTTTCCCCAAATCCTGAAGTTGGATGTCTGAACGAGACTTCGTCATTGGGCCCATTAAATGTGTGACAGAGATAGGGTGCTGTAGTTCTATTTGCATTTTTTTTTTTACCAAGCGAACAAAAAAAAGTTACTGTGATGAAAAATGGGGCCCCAAACAATCCCCCGTCCCTACCCCTATCTCACCTCTCTATACCCTTTCTCCATATCTATCTCTCTCTCCATCTTCCTCCCCTCTTTCTATCTCTCTCCCTCTCCATCTCTCTCTCTCCTCTTTTCTCCCTGATCATTACAGCCTCCACCGTGAGCTGTGAGATCATGAGAGAGCCTGTGCGCTGTGTCGGCTCTGTCACCGTGTAAAGCCGCAGAAGGCTTGCCACATTTGGTTAAAAGCCATTATTATGGAAATGTGAGGGTGCTTTAGATAATGGCGAGATGAAAGTTGAGAGACTGTCTGCGAAATATCTATCCCTCCCTCTTTCGCTCACTCACTCTCACACTCGTTTATGACAATCATCATTCTCTCCCCCTCCCTCTCTCATTCTCGCTCTCTCGCACTCTCACACACACACCCTATCCTGTACCTCCACCCTCTCCTTTCGCTTTTTGAAAGTTTAGTCTGTAACCTTCATAAATAGTACATTCCGCATTTGCTTTGACAGTAATTTTTGCTAAGTAGTACACCAGCGTGTTCAGAGACTTCAATCCCTTGCCTCTCCACTCTTCGGCTGATGTTATAGAAGCACATGCATCTGTGTTGTCCAAACCACGTTACTTAAATAATTAGCATCAGATGGCGGCCATTCGGTTTTCTGCCACTCGTTCAGACTTTTCCCCCCATCATCCATCATCACTCTCAGCACAATGCATGAACATG
This sequence comes from Engraulis encrasicolus, assembly GCF_034702125.1. NCBI lineage: Eukaryota > Metazoa > Chordata > Actinopteri > Clupeiformes > Engraulidae > Engraulis > Engraulis encrasicolus. The sequence goes on from NC_085879.1 coordinate 1,122,338, forward strand.
CAGCCTCTATATGAGGCACCCTGCATCTCTATTGATCTTTGAAATCATCCAAAAAGAACAATCTGTAGGCCCACATAAAACAGCTTAAAGGGCACCTGAGATGTAAGATATGGGCACATTTAGACACGAAGAATTTGAACGAAGAAATGATTTGGCATTGTAT
>NC_085879.1:1127500-1132500 GCF_034702125.1 Engraulis encrasicolus
TCTGTGTGCAATAGAGAAAGAGTGTGTGTGTGTGTGAGTGTGTGTGTGTGCGTGCATGCGTGCGTGCGTGCTTGTGCATGTGTATAGGTCTGCGTCTGTGTTCCTGTATGTGTATGTGTATATACAGAAGCAACTTTAAACCACACCCTTAAGAAGAACACAGATAAAAGGCAGCAAGTGTCAAAAGCTCAGGAACTTTCCCCCTTTCCCTGACGCTCCCCCCACCCCAGCCCCATCTCTCTCTCTCTCAGCAGCAGTACTCTGCTTTTCATGCTATTTGTACCAACCTAATGAGGACATTTCTGTCAAGAAAAAAAAATCAATCAAAGCCACTGGCTGGGAGCACGTTATGAGTCCCAGGTACCCCGGAGAAGACGCCCCTGCTTCCCTTCCCCAGACGCCCCCCTTAATAAGTATAAAAATAAAATGAAATGTGATAAATGAACAAGCAAATAAATAAATAAGTTGATTGTTGTATATTTCTGTGTGTGTGTGTGTGTATGTGTGTGTGTGTGTGTGTGTGTGTGTGTGTGTGTGTGTGTGTGTGTGTGTGTGTGTGTGTGTGTGTGTGTGTGTGTGTGTGTGTGTGTGTGTGTGTGTGTGTGTGTGTGTGCGTGAATCAGACAGTCTACACACGTGTTGTAAATCTGCAACAGTAGGAGACAAGGACATAAGGGGATGAGGAAAGAAAGGGGAAGAGAGAGACAAGACATGAAAGCGGACATGGACAAATCAGCGCTCCGACTGCCGTCTTGCTCTCACTTTGGCCCTGACTAAGGCTAGAACCAGGTGCTCTCTAGGTGCTTTCAGGTCAACTGAGAACCCTGCCTCTCCCCACCCCATCTCGCACCGGATGACGGGTTCATGCTGCAAGTCTGAGTGTTCGAGAACCGGAAAGTTGGTTCACCGCGCAAACTGAATTGTTTTTGCTCTGTCAACCGCGACGACAACATGGACGTCAGCAGGTTCATCTGGGTAACACACTTCACCTGCGCGGAAATTCAGAGCCCGACATGAAGACGGGAGGTTCGAAGGAAAGCTCTTTAGTTCCAAACGTAACTGGTGTGCAGTACCTACACTATCATCACCCGAGCACATCAGTTAACATTTGCAGCAAAATGAGCAACAGTAGACCTACCAAATCTCTTCACCCTTTTATCCTTCAACTAGAACGCACACATGGCACAACTGTTGAAAAGATTATCTAAATGACTTTAAAAAATGGTCAAGTTGTAGGCCTATATAATATAATTTTGTTGGTTGTAAACATTGACTGAGAGAAGTGAAAGACAAAAGTGAAAGCCCATTGGGAAACTCCAACTCCCATTGTCATTGTGACACAGCACTCCACAGCACACAAGTGAACACTGCACACTGCACACAACAAAATTGCATGTATGCCTCACCCGTGCAAGGGGGCAGCTGTCAATGACGCCCCTGGGGAGCAGTGCGGCGAGACGGTACCATTCTCAGGGTACCTCAGTCATGGAGGAGGGTGGGGGAGAGCACTGGTTGATTACTCCCCACCGGGAGTCGAACCGGCAACCTTTGGGCTACAAGTGTAATGCCCTAACTGCTTACCCATGCCTGCCCTGTGGTGATTGAATGGACCTTTTGGCGCCACGCCTTAAAATCATCAACTGACCAATCAACGAAATGCCTCAGTCAGTCAAACGTCAGTCACGGTTAACTAACCTCTCCATAGATTTGAAAATCTGATAACAGAAATCCACCAAGTTTGGAGGATTGGGAGAGAGATTCTCTCCATTTCCAAAGCCCACAATGAATAATGCAGGGGGTGTGGATTCAAACAATGTGGATGACCTGGCTGGCAGGTAAATGTCAGGAAGTAAAATGGAATTTGTTTGTTCTGAGCCAGCCAGGAAAGCTAGCGAGTAGCGACAATAATAGGCTGTTCTGCCAGCTGTCACTATTTTAAGGTAACACTAAAGATAGCCTACACATTATGTGTTCTTATGCTTGAATGTTAACACGATATGAGTCATAAAAGCACCTTACCCTGCAGTCATGAAAATCATCAAACATCAAACAACAGCCCACCACGGAGGTTGGTTACAAACATTTCCAAATAACTGGACTGTTTACGCCATAAGTACACAGGCGCAGTTCATAATCATACCATGTACATAAAAGTTCCAATAGCGTTGCGCACTTGTGTGCGTGTGCAATTGTCTCTTTCATTAAGATGCTTTCTTCTGTGTTTACCAATTGACACAACAAGTTAGTCATATCAACACTGTGTATGTGACTTTCCAATCCATACAACAGTCCTTTGTGCCCACTACTCTCCAATATGTGGCCACTATTCGAAGACATTATCATTTATGTCTGCAAAGAACAGCTAAATATCTATAAAATTTGACTACAAAAACACCCTGATTTGCATTCATTTCAATGGTGAAAACATTGACTGACATGGCAACAGTTGCTATGGAGGGCAGTGCTTAGCAGAGAGGTTCATTGTGTGTAAACAATGTTTAAGTGTGCACGGTTTGGGTACAGTGGTCTGTGGTTGGTGTAAGGTCACCAAGAGTTAAGAGCAGGGCTTGAAAACGAAATTATTTTTCAAACGTTCCGTTCCGAACGGTTCAGGCAAGTTTCAATTTAACGTTTTCGTTCTTGCAATCGTTCCCCCACAAAAATATCGTTCCTGAACCGGTTCGGAACGAAAAATAACGTTCGTTCTTAACGTTCCTGCAGTGTTTAACGGCCATATTAAGTCTATTTTCGTGGACTTTATCTTAGAATAGACGTACTCATTATTTCCCCTTGATTTAGCTATTCTCAAAAATAATAACACGCCCAAAAACACTCAGATGGGCTATCCATCCTGGCAGATTTAACCTATGCCTATAATTCTTATCAACAGTAGCCTATGCCAGCCCAGTAGCGGTGGGTGGAAATGTTGATTAGGGAAGCACAATACAGAATAGCGCAGGTGACGTTAGCATAATAAGAGGTGTTGATAGGCTTGGATTTCAGTTCTTGCCTAGCTCTATTTAATAGGCCATGATGAGGTTTGCAGCAAGTGAAAGGTGTAAGTAAAAGGGACACAAGCTTGCTCCACAAAAAAATCCCAAGCTGTTTTGAGATGTGCACGATGCAAGGGGTCACTAGAGAAGGGACAGGTTGCATAGTCTAAAACCTCGGATATGCTCTCAGATATCGGCTACCAACCATTCCAGCGCAAGTCCATCACCACAAACCGAGACCTTTTGTAGCCTAAACAGACAAGCGTCACAAAATAGTAAGAGTTTCCACGTAGGCTACTCCAGATCCCCATCAGCCCAGCCCTCTGCACGACAGAAGAGAATAATAACTTAAACAACAACAAATGCGCTGTCTTTCTCTATCCCTGCTTGTTGTCACACGCGACCTACTGTTATTCGTGATGACAGCCAGGAAATATTGCGCAATGAGGAAACCATCGAAACATTGAGTGGGCCAGCTAGCGTCATTCATCTGCCACGAATGACTTTATCCCACATTGACCACAACAACAGATAAATAAGACGTCCTTTGATTACAGCACATAAAACACCAGCTCTCACCTCCCTTCTCTACAACCGACAGTGGGATACGCTGCGCACAACAAAAAGCACCTCAGTAACTTTCCGACAATTTGCCATAACCGCATTGAACATCGAGGCACTCGGCGGTGCCATTACAAGTAGTAAGCTAAACATGACTTTCCCACCAGTTGCCTCTCGAGAGCACTCTGCGAATTAGGTTCAATCAAATCGCCTATCCAATTCCTTTACAAATCATAGACTGTATGGGTCCAAATACCCTGAAGGAATCCCAACACCGATCTCAAGACATGTTCTCTTTTGCTCTCCATTGTGTCAATATAAAACGTACTGTCCGTGAATGAGACTGAAGAAAAGCGCGGGTAAAGTGTCATCTCTCTTACAAAAACTTATTTGATATTGGTGGTCAACAACTTTAGGGCGGGTTCATTAGAGCCAACTTCCAATCACTACGAGAAAGCCAGGAGAAGCACATCCGTAAAATTTACCCAGGAAGTTTCTCCCATACAATGCACAGCATACAACAGCCGCACTCTGATTGGCCAATGCTCCTCAATATTTTATCAATCGGCTGCAAAAGCTCAGGTGAAGCAAAATGCTGTTGCTGTAGGCTATGCATGCATCCCCTCATACACGTCAGTAGCCGAACTAAAAGACTGCTCGTCGCCATGGTTACTCCTCAAACAAAATCGTGCACTTGTATGAAATATAGAGAACGAAAAAAAAAACGTTATTAACCGGTTTGTGGATTTCAGAATAACGTTTTTGTTCCGGAACACTTGAAGACCATTTCGTTTCCGTTTCCGTTTCCGTTCCTTGTAAAATTCCATAAAATTTCGTTCGTTTTCGGTTTTCGTTTTCGTTCCTTGAACCGGTTCGGAGCCCTGGTTAAGAGTTTTGAAAATGTATGGTACTGCAAAGACTGTGAAAATTTTAAAACTGTAAATGAAAGTCTCAGTGTTGGTCCCACTCCACAATAGGCCTACTTCAACTGTGTAAATCTACACCCCTGCACACTTCGAAGTACGCTCCACAAAACTACATTGACTGTCAGTAATGGGTAACCTGCATGCATTATTTACAATCCAGTGCCACACAGTCCACACCACTTGGTCCGTAGTCCATATACTTGTCCATTTCAATCATGTGATCACCTGGCTGACCGATCACCTGGTTGAACTGGAAAGGTCATTTGGAATGTGGCACAGGATTGAAATTGATTAATCCAGGTTGTCCATCACTGATTACTGTACAGATCTAGATGCTGACCCAGGGGTTAGCAGCAGTCCTGGGCCCTGAATGACTGCGCAGGCTCAGGCCAGAGTGCAGTGAATAGCCTAGCCTACCTGGTCTGGAGGAGGACCTCTGCTTTGTACGGCAGGATTAAAACAGCAGGTTTTCTTGACTGGATGCAACGATTTGGACTGCAGAAAAAAACGATAAAAGACT
>NC_085879.1:1135000-1147500 GCF_034702125.1 Engraulis encrasicolus
CTCTCTCTCTCTCTCTCTCTCTCTCTCTCTCTCTCTCTCTCTCTCTCTCTCTCTCTCTCTCTCTCTCTCGCACACACACACACACACACACACATACTTGTGAGTTTACTCTCACAGCGTTACTGGAGTTGCAGGGATCACAGCCAATGACTCTGTGGAGGGGAGCATTTTAGCCAAGTTACCAGTATACCGTACAGTAGGAAATCCCCACCGCACTGCTGCACAGAGACACCCCCGAGGTCCTCCCGAATCTCCCATCATCCAAACACCAACACCAGCAGCAGCAGAATGAGCCCAGGTGCAATTATGAGGGGAAGGAAAGTATGAGAGACATTTGTGGTGGCTCTCTCTCTCTCTCTCTCTCTCTCTCTCTCTCTCTCTCTCTCTCTCTCTCTCTCTCTCTCTCTCTCTCTCTCTCTCTCTCTCTCTCTCTCTTTTTTTTTTTTTGTTAATCGTTTTCTTTTCTTTCTTACTTTTTTCTTTCTTTCTTTTTTTTAGCTTTCTTCTCTTGTGTCTATTTGTTCTTCTTTATCACTTTGTCTGCCTTTCTTCCACCTGTTCTCTTGTATTTCCCCCCCCTGCTTCATCCTCTCCTTTTTCATATAGTTTCCTTTCATTATTCTTTCCTCTTTATCACTCTGTCTCAACTCATATGGATCGTTGTTTTATGTCTGCATCAGTTTCATTGCGCTCTCTTCATTATCTTTGTTCCGCCTTGATGTCTTTTCTTTTGCCCCCATGCCTCACATCTCTCCATCATCCTGTGTCACTCCCTCCCTCCTCATGGCTGCCCAGATGTCTCATTCCGCTCCGTCTCTCTCTCTCTCTCTCTCTCTCTCTCTCTCTCTCTCTCTCTCTCTCTCTCTCTCTCTCTCTCTCTCTCTCTCTCTCTCTCTCTCTCTCTCTCTCGCAGTGTGGGCAGCACAGAGGAATCCCCCGGTCCTGCGGAGGCACATCAATCGATCCCCGAGCGGAGCGATCGATCCAGGCAACTCCTCCACAGCCAGTAATGAAGCTGTCTGCTAAGGAATCCTGCCCCCGCTCACCCCCTATGACAAACACACAAACACACACTTGCACAAACAGACATACATGAAAACACACGCAGGCACACACACACGCACACATACACACCCATACACACGCACACATATGCACCCATACACACGCACACATACGCACCCATACACACGCACACATACGCACCCATACACACACTCACACACCCACACACACGCACATACGCACGCACAGTCCCCGCCTCTGCTCAGCAGGCTGGCCCCCACAGACCTTTAAGTGACAAAAGGGCATGATGGAATTTAATGCACAAAGAAGCAGAGATGAGGTGAGGAAGTTGGTGGCGCCTGGTTGGTTGGGGCTGTGGTGTGGTGAGGTGAGGTGTGGTGTGGTGAGGAGTGATCTGGTGTGGTGAGGTGAGGTGTGGTGTGGTGAGGAGTGGGTAACTACTGAGAGTTTTCATGATAGGGGTGGGGTTGGGGGCACTTAGGTAACATGTGTATGTGTGTTTGGTTGACTGCTTTGAGTTTTTACAGTAGGGGTGGGGTTGGGGCAACTAGTGTATGTGTGCGTGTGTGCGTGTGTGCGTGTGTGTGTGTGCGTGTGCGTGTGCGTGTGCGTGTGCGTGTGCGTGTGCGTGCGCGTGCGCGTGTGTGTGTGTGTGTGTGTGTGTGTGTGTGTGTGTGTGTGTGTGTGTGTGTGTGTGTGTGCGTGTGTGTGCGCGTGTGTGTGTGTGTGTGTGTGTGTATGTGTGCGTGTGCGTGTGTATGTGTGCGTGTGTGCGTGTGTGCGTGTGTGTGTGTGTGCATGCGTGCGTGTGCATGTGTGCATGCGTGCATGCGTGCGCCCTTATGTGGCTCCAGAGCAGCGCTGTTCTTTGACTGCAGACTGTCGGGGTATCCTCAGATCAATACAAGAGCCAAAGAGCTAAAAGCGCACAGACGGTAAATGTCAGACAACATATCACTTTGGTAAAAAATAGACGCCGCTCGCTCGCCACAAGGAAATTAGTTCTGTGGGTCTATGGGGCTCTGGGTTCATGTTGCAGGAGGCGACCAGGTTTTTTTGTTTTTGGGGGGGGGGGGGCATATCACCTCCTTCATTGCTTGATTTTCTTCACATTTAACTTAGAGTGACAGCTAGACTGATAAAAATATGGGCAACTCTTTAGAATAAGAGTCCCTTTACAGGTGTTTTTAACTTTTAATTAGCATTTTGTTAGCTAATTATCAACACAATATTTAGAAATGTTTGTAAAGGGGTAAAGACCAACCTACGGCTGCACAGTGGAGTGGGAATCGGCTCCTATTCCATAAGATGTATGTGTGTGTTTGCCTGTTGGAGATTTTTATATCCATTGGTTCCATGTCTTTTGCTCTTTCGGAGGAACTTCCTGTATTGCTTAGGCTGTGCTGTTCCTACTGGGTTAGTATTTCTTACTCATTTACAGTTATTCTTGTCACCAGATTTAATATGTTTGCCCGGCGGGTTGGTCTGTGTTTATCCTGGTCTTACCCCTTATAGTCTCTAATGGCACGAATAGACCAGATGCGACTTGAGTGACTCTGGTGGCGGAAGTAATAGACTTTGTATTGAGTCGCTATAGTGGCAGAAGAGACAAACGTGATTTGGGTGACTAGAAATCGATTTGAGCGACTTGAGTGACAGTTTGTAGTTGGACGTAAACGAATATTATACAAATGAGCTATGATGCGATTGTCTGTCGCTGAATATTGTCGATGTCGGTGTGTTCGCCTGTGACGGCTGAATCGCAATTGGTGGTGCAGGGGTGAACTCCAGGGGTGATCAACTTATCGCTAACATTTGGTCATGACGCTGAAAATCAATTACTATTGGGAGGGGTGAAGTCCATTGAAGTTTGAAATGTGACCACGCCATCCTCGTCCCTCACCCGTTTGTTGATTAGCCATTTGTCTGGTAAAGCGTCTGGTATTGTTTTTTTTCCACTGGATCGCTGATGACTGCCAAGGCCAGGTTGGTCTCATGTTGCACCATGAGAGATCAACGTGGGTGCACCAGGAAAATGTCCTTCACAGCCCTCCATCTTTTTGAGTTTTTTTAGTTAGTCAAACTTACCACTTTCAGCTCTGCCTATAGTGCGACCCCAGACTAATAATTCGCTATGATAGTCTGACTTGCCAAGTTAGTAGCTGTGCAAGCATAGTGTTTTTCAACGGGGGTACTACAGGCTCCCTAGAGGGTGTTGGAGAGCCCTTGGGGGGTGTTGAGAAGGAGACTGCTGGGGGTGGGGGGTGTCACTCAGTTGGGGCATTCGTCTTTTTATTTTTTAATACTAAGGCGGGGCATTGGCAGACGTATGATGACATCAAGGGGGTGTTGGAAGGCTTGTGATAAGGTCAAGGGGGAATTTGTTTAAAAAAAAAGTTGAGAACCACTGGGCTAGCAGCAGCACCACAACAGTAGCAGCTGCACAAGAGTGCATTAGCAGTGCCCCATGTATTTCTGTGGCTTTAGCCTGGAGAACAATGGATAACATCGCAGCAAGAAAAAAAAAGGAGGAAAAAAAAGATAAGCTGCTTTTGCGTTTTTCAAATGTCATCACAAAGTAGAAAATGATATCTTTGGCGGGTAAGAGGCTTCCACGTCGAGGCGTCATCTTCAAAGCAAGAACTGCCAGAATGGCCTTTTTGCGGGTGCCAGAGCCTTGCCTTAATCTTTAAGCAAATCCTTCATGCCTCTCAGCTCCCTCCCTGTTATCCATTAAGATGCCTGTTCACACTGCTGCACCATCCATACACCCCACCACCACCACCATCACCACCAGCACCAGCACCACCACAACCACCAACCACCATTACTACAAGCCAACAGGCCAGATTTCCTCTCAAGTATTTTGATGGCTGATAAGCTGAATGACATATACACGCACAGGGAATAGATACGCATAGACAGACAGACAGACAGACAGACAGACAGACAGACAGACAGACTCAGATGAACACTCAAGCACACACGCTCGCACACGCACGCACACACACACACACACACACACACACACACACACACACACCGTATAGCAGACAGTCAGATAGACAAAGTGGAGAATAGAGTTGCAGTCTATTCACACACTCACATACTATATTCACACATGATGGACAGTCAGTCAGTGAGACAGACAGACAGACAGATAGACAAACAGACAAAGAGAAAAATTGCTAGATAGCTAGATAGCTAGATACAGTAGATAGATAGATAGATAGATAGATAGATAGATAGATAGATAGATAGATAGATAGATAGATAGATAGATAGATGGATAGATGGATGGATGGAAGGATGAATGGATGAATGGATGAATAGATAGATAGATAGATAGATAGATAGATAGATAGATAGATAGATAGATAGATAGATAGATAGATAGATAGATAGATAGATAGATAGATAGATAGATAGATAGATAGATAGATAGATAGATAGATATTTTGGCAGTGGTCTCGAACTCTCTTACTAGAGCTACTCTACCGTATGCATCCAACCCACTCCCCCGTGTCCCCTTCAACCCCCGGCCAGGGCCAGGCCACTCAAGCCTCTCTGGTCAATCTGCTCTGGTCACCACATAACTCTGGTGGGAAGCAGGCATCATCTGTCACCCGGAGCGGACACCACCTCGTTGTCATGGTGAATGTCCATTGTGATGTCAAACACCAAGCCAACATGCCATCGCACTGGGAGGGCTAGACTGGGGGAAGTGGCAGACAGAGGAGAAGGAAGACGTATAGGGATGAGTGTGGAGCGGGGGATGATGAGTGAATGAGTAGAGAGAGCGAGGGGGGAGGGATGGATGGGTTGTAACTAACGGCACTGTCGTCTCGTCTGTAGCAACATTTGGACACATTGACCTATTCTTGAAGCTTTAGCATCACTGTGAGCAGGCCTCTGGCTGGCCTGCTGCTGTTCGGGGCAGCCTGAGACAACACTTGTCACAAAGATGCATCGGAATGACACTGAGGACTTGGTCCTGCAAAGACCCCTTAAACCCCATCCCCCACCCATCTCTCTCTCCATCTCTCTCTCTCTCTCTCTCTCTCTCTCTCTCTCTCTCTCTCTCTCTCTCTCTCTCTCTCTCTCTCTCTCTCTCTCTCTCTCAGACACTCACACACACATAGGCCTACACACACACACACACACACACACACACACACACACACACACACACACACACACACACACACACACACACACACACACACACACACACACACACACACACACACACATACAAACACACGGGCTCACTGACAGTGGGCAACTGGTTTGTTGTCCTGGGCCCAAAGAGGGGGGGTGGGGGGAGGTGTGTTGAGCAGAATTGGATTCAATTGTATGTATTGACAGGGGGGCCCTTTCAGATGATTTTGTCCTGGGCTCAATCAATGCTGTTCTCGGCCCTGCGCACACACACACACACATTCCATCCTTCCTCACTCCATCATTGTCAGACAAAACGACATCAGCGTGTGCACGTGTCTGCCCTTCAACGAGGCTAGTGGCGGGGAGGAGGCTAACTCTGCTCATTAACCCCTAGCGCACGCCCTGCCGGGGGAGCCGGATAGCCGCGTGTGCCGGTTGCCATACATGGCTAGGGGGAAGCCTGTTGCTATGAGGCACAGTTCCGCCTCTGCTACTGTGGCGACCGACCATAGCTCATCCATCCACCCGCCCGCCTGTGCGCTAGTTGCATTGCATCGCAGCGTAGCGCAGGCATAGGCTAACGGCAGCTCGGAAGCTAGTTGCTATAGAGAGAGAAGGGGGGTGGGGGGGGGGGGGAGCTAGCAATAGGACTAAAATAAGAAATAGCCACAGGTAATTGGTGCTGCGGAGCTGCAGGGCCAGTGTTGACATCTTTCTCCTGACAATTGACTGTGTTAGAGGAACCGTGAGGGTTGTGCCATTGATTCCATGTTGGAATGTGGAATGTAGCAAGGGGCGACAAGGAGGGAGAGACTATCCAGACAGAGAATTAGGAAAAAAGAAAAGAAAAAAGTAGACTGAAAGATTAGGTAGGAGCGTAGTCGAGGGAGGGAGTACATTTACGCTGTTCTTTTTAATACTTATAACATCCAATATTCATAGCCTACAGAGTTGTAATGCATCATGTTTAGAGGTAAAGTCATCTGCATTCTTCTCAAAGGTCCTCTTTAAAAGACTGGTCCCTGCAAAACTCACACCCAAACACCCAGACACTAACTCACAAGTTTATAGACTGATCATCCTAATTTGCTGTGGTTAGAGATTAAACACTATACACTGTATTTAATACATGAAAGTGATTTGTTTTCTGTGTGTGTGGATATGTGTGAGAGTTGCGCCCGAGTGTGGGAGTGTGCGTGGGTGTATGTGTTTGCAGGAGAGTGCACAGCACAGAAGCGGTTGCCATGACAGATGAATTGAGAAAGAAAGTTGAGTAGCTAGAGACGGATCTGGACGTGTGTGTGTGCATGTGTGTGTGTGTGTGCGTGTGTGTGCGTGTGTGTGTGTGTGTGTGTGTGTGTGTGTGTGTGTGTGTGTGTGTGTGGGTGGGTGTGGGTGTGGGTGAGAGAGATACAGTAGAGAGAGAGGGGAGGGAGGGAGACAGACAGAGAGAGAAAGAGAGATATGTGTGTGCATGCGTGTGCGCATAGTGTGTGTGTGTGTGTGTGTGTGTGTGTGTGTGTGTGTGTGTGTGTGTGTGTGTGTGTGTGTGTGTGTGTGTGTGTGTGTGTGTGTGTGTGTGTGTGTGTGTGTGTGTGTGTGTGGTACAGGTAGCCTAATTTGCCTAAAAAGACAGACTGGTACAACAAAAGTAACTCGTGAATAACTTACAGTGTACACAACATTCCGACTGTCAGTGAGACATGTGTAAAAGATATTTACAACAGTTCAGCCACAAATCTATTTGTTGTATTTCCCACAAATATACTGACAACAGGGAAAAGGAAAGAAAAGAGAAGGCTCCCTTCTGTGAAGTCTATTTACCATAATCCGCTTTACAAAAACAAGATAGACTCACTTGGCCTATTTTATAAGCATTTGTGTTTTGTACCTCAATTAAAGTCCCTCAGAAAATACATTTTTGTATTTCACCCTCTTGAGCCATGAACAACTGAAAGCAGAAGTGCGGCGTTCAACACAATCTTGCAAACAACAATTTACGTATACACACTGCATGATTTAATCCAAGCTACTGTCAAGAAGTGTCGGCAGGCACAGAATGTAAAGGGCCGTACACACACGTCGCTGCTAGTTACTCGCTTAGCGGATGAAGTCAATAGAATGTCTACGTGTTCCAGCGAGTCTCGCTGGCGAGTAGGCGAGGAGAGTACAAGCGATGAGATGTGGGCGGGTTCCGAGATAAACTTATTTTATCTTCGAGCGACGCGAGTTAAGCGAGTAACCAATTGGAATGCAGGATACAGATTATTGACAGGTGACGTTGCCCCTGTGGTGTTCTGACCACCCAACTTCTGCACGCCATCACACTTTGAAGTGTTGAGGAAAATATATCCAATACAGTGTACACCATCAAAGGCTCATATGCATGGTTGTGCACAGCACACGATCAACATTAAACAGCGTAGGCCTACATTTTGTTTCGTACGGACGTTATTGGCGCGGACAGCGGGAACCATGACAACCAGTAAACAAAATCACCCAGAGCGAGTGGCAAGTAGGCGAGTGAGCAAGTAGCGAGTAAATAGCAGCGACGTGTGTGTACGGCCCTTTAGAAATGCAGCTGGAGAAAAAGATGTCTACATGCAGGTGCCACCAAGAATTGAAGTTTCGACTCGCTGACTGAAGTGCTCGGTGTTTGTGTGCGCATGAGACCATAATTGCATTAGAAATGCAGTGATAAATGTGGAAGAATGACTGAAATGCATCCCTGCCGGGCGTCAAGTAAGAGAGAGATATAGAGACACGCTGCATATAAGTGATTTCTGCCGCCGTCTTTTGTGCATGCCTGCGCATCTGCTCACACACACACACACACACACACACACACACACACACACACACACACACACACACACACACACACACACACACACACACACACACACACACACACACACACACACACACACACACACACACACACTCTCTCTCTCTTTCAGTCTCAGACAGACACACACACACACACGCACGCACGCACACACACACACACGCACGCACGCATACACACACGCACACGCGTATCCTCTTAGGTGTCTCCGCAGGGGTTCCGGCGTTTCCTCCGTGCTGTCATCTCTAAGCAGGAGATAAAACAGGCTGAGAGGCGGCAGTAAAAAATGAGATAGCTATTGCGGAGCGGAGCGAACGTGGCCGATCCCATCCAGGCCGGGGCCTATATTATTCTTATCTATGGCAATGTAGCACCGTAGCAGTGCAGCAGCGCACCGCCATGCCGGCCCTAATCCCCTGCTCTGTGACAAACCACACACACACACAAAGAGCATGACACATGAGATGAGAGGCTGCTTTTTGAGTGTGTGTGTGTGTGTGTGTGTGAATGTGTGTGTGTGTGTGTGTTTGTGTGTGTGCGCACATGTGTGTGTGTGAGTATGTGTCTGTTTTTCCTCTATTTATAGTGCCCCCCCCCCCCCTTTTTGTGTCCTTTGTGTGTGTTTGTGTGTGTGTGTGTGTGTGTGTGTGTGTGTGTGTGTGTGTGTGTGTGTGTGTGTGTGTGTGTGTGTGTGTGTGTGTGTGTGTGTGTGTGTGTGTGTGTGTGTGTGTGTGTGTCTGCATCTGAGTGTGTGTGTGTGTGTGTGTGTGTGTGTGTGTGTGTGTGAGTGTGAGTGTGAGTGTGAGTGTGAGTGTGAGTGTGTGTGTGTGTGTGTGTGTGTGTGTGTGTGTGTGTGTGTGTGTGTGTGTGTGCGCGCGTGCGTGCGTGTATTCGTGCGTGCGTGCGTGCGTGCCTGCGTGCATGTGTGGGGTGTTTGATCAGGTCTGAATGGGGTTTGGTGGGCGTCTGCCTGAGGTGGTCTTCCTCCCCCTTCTCCTCCTCCTCTCCCTCCCCCACTCCTCCTCCTCCTCTCCACCTCCACTCCTTTGAGAAGCCACTGTGTGATCCTTCCCTCAGCTCCTCCTGCACCTCCCCCGCCCTACATCTGCAGGCTTATATTGTATGCCCGCCCAAAAAACAAACCCTTAGAAAACACCACTTTGTACTTCCTCTGCCCACCTCCACCTCCCCTTCAGTATACACAAAAACATACACACACTCAGGCCTGTCGACAGAGGGGGACAAAGGGGTATGTTGTCCCGGGCCCAGGGACATCGGGGGCCCAAAATTGGGTGCCCATGACATTGTATGTACTGGGTAGGGGGACTTTTCAGTTGACTTTGTCCTGGGCCCAGCAAAAGCTGTCAGCGGCCCTGCACACACTCTGCACGCATACCCACACGCACACATGCATGTGCAAGGGCACATGTGCACACATACACACATGCACGCACGCAGGCATGCACGCATGCACGCACAAACACACTCATTCATCATAGACAATGTTATTAAGCTCAACTTCTCTGTAGTATGTAGGGTTTTTTTTGCCATGTTTCTCCTGGCTGTCTAAGCGCCGGTATGGTGATATGTTCACGCTAAACAAGATTAGCTCAATTCCTTTTGTCCATTTTTGTGGGCCAGGAAGTATGGATGTATGCAAATGTAGTGTGGTAGAAGACTCTGAATATGTCATTCTGGTTTGTAAGGTATGTTGTAAAATCAGAGAGCCTGTAGTCTTAAATTAGAAAGCTGGTAAACAGTCATTTATATTAAGTCCAATAGGGTATGTAGCACATATTCCCATATGTGTGAGTTGAATCTTAAGTCACAGAAAGGAAAACATGCAAGTGCTAAAAAAAATTAATATAACTTGCAGATTAAACTTTGCACATTTCTACTACTACACAATTCTTTCTGTACTTTTCATTTATACATTGCACACACTTGTGAGTATGCATGCATGCACACACTAATATACGCACACAAGAACACGCACGCACGCACGCACGCACGCCAGTGTTAATTTCGTCAGCTTTTTTTGATTTAGTCTTAGTCTTAGTCACAATGACGAAAATCAATTTTAGTCTTAGTCATATTTTAGTCATTGCCTTCCCAATTTAGTCTTAGTCTTAGTCAAAATGACGAAAATCAATTTTAGTCATAGTCAAATTTTAGTCATTTTAGTCAACATTTCAAATTTTAGTCATTTTAGTCAACATTTCAAATTTTAGTCATTTTAGTCAATATTGTGGTGTAAAATAAATAACCTACAATGGCTATTGTTATTTCACAAAGCATTACTAATATAGCCTATTGCAGCAAATATTCACCTACTTTTCCACCAAAACCCAAATCAGTCATTTCAACATCATAGAGCAAAAGAGCATCACACACACACACACACACACACTTCCAGGTGCAGGCTTCTCTCTCTCTCTCTCTCTCTCTCTCTCTCTCTCTCTCTCTCTCTCTCTCTCTCTCTCTCTCTCTCTCTCTCTCTCTCTCTCTCTCTCTCTCTCTCTCTCTCTCTCTCGTGCATTAGAAGCTGCTGCATATTATTTGATTTTGAGTTTGATCACGGAGGAAGCTACATGCTCTTCTTCACCTGACCGCGTGACTTAAAGCCTGCAGATTCCTGGCAGTGGGAAGACAAGACATACCAAGTCTGAATGAAGTTCAAGAAGTCTCCCTGATAGTGGCTTCCCGATGACCACGAGTCAGATAAAATATTGCTGATGTTAGACTATGCAAGTTAGCGGTTTTTGTTTTCAATTTGCAATGCGAGCAGAGAACGATAATGACTCGTGCGGCATGCGTGGAATGTAATAGGCTTAAATAGATTGTGCGAGCACACTTCGTATGCCATGCAAAAGTCCCAGGAAAAAATAGTTAGGCAGGGGTGTGTAGACTGGACGATAGAAAGGACATGCACATACAAATAGTTAAACACTAATGCTGTTTTGTTTGTCGGGGGTGTCGAGGCTCGATAAGCATGACCCTGAAAAGAGTTTTTGGAACTTGGGAAGACGCTGCAGACGCATGGAAATGCTGTCGACTTCCTTGGGTCTTTTAGCGTTGCTCTCGACGAGAACAAGTTTCAAATCTCAACCGTTTTAAACTCCTCAGCGATCGCCTATCCATTGATTATTTTCAAAAGTAGGCTACAGTAGCCGTGCCTCAGACAGACCAACTTTCCCCCTGCTGGCGCGCGCTCCCGCGGTGACTGATTTAAATAAAGTCACAAATCCGACCTTCATGATTTGCTTGCGAACTGCCTACTCATATGGTTAAACAACAAATATAGCAAACATTACAAAAAAAAGAACAGACAACGAACGCCGGGCTAAGACAGCCTAAGTGAAAAGGAGAATAGTGGAAGCTCGAGGAGGTTTAGAATGACAGTATCAGAGGAGGATTGGCGCGACTGTCATTACTGCAGAAACACATGTCTTCGTCATGGACAAGAGGGTTGTTGAACATGTTTCAAAATTAACACTTCCCTCAACGTCGGCTATTTTTTCTC
Source organism: Engraulis encrasicolus (assembly GCF_034702125.1). Classification (NCBI taxonomy): domain Eukaryota; kingdom Metazoa; phylum Chordata; class Actinopteri; order Clupeiformes; family Engraulidae; genus Engraulis; species Engraulis encrasicolus. The sequence continues at coordinate 1,146,562 of NC_085879.1, forward strand.
TTTCTCTGGGAATGTTTTGGGACCTAAACTCAACTTAAATGGACTCACTGAACTACTACTAGGCTACAGATCTACTGACTGAAAGGCGCCATGCACTGGCTGCCAGCAGAGACAAGCGAGGCAACACAGCATGAGCGCGCAATCACCTATGAAGTTCAAGACACGCCTTACAATTACACATTACAAATTAATTATAAATAATTATATTTTTAATGTCCATTCGTCCATGTCTTGTAAATTTCGTCTCGTCTTAGTCTCCTTGACGAAAATATTTTGTTATTTTCGTCATATTTTTATTTGCTGGAGGCAATTTTTAGTGCGTCATCGTCTCGTCATCGTCAAGGGAAAAAGGGGCGTTGACGAAATATTTTCGTCATCGTCGTGGTTGACGAAATTAACACTGATGCACACGCACATACACTCGCACACACACACACGCACGCACGCACGCATGCACGCACACACACACGCGCGCGCACACACAAACACACGCGCACACATACATGCAGGGCATACCATATCAAATCAGCACATTCAGCATGCATCCCACACACAAGGATCCCAACATACAATCAAACATCTACACCAGGCATCACACTAAGACATAATTACTGTAAACATCAACCAGAAGTGTTGAGTATAAAACAACCAATCATGCACAGACACTGCCCACACATTATCAAACACTACTACAACACACCATGACTTTGCCAAACTTGAAACAACATGCATGTGCTTGAAAAATAAGCGAACTTGCAAATTCCTTTTTTCTGTATACTTATTCACACGCACATTCATATCTCTTAAAAACACACACAAGGCTAGACACACAGATTCACAATCCATGTTGTACTGACGGAGGAGGGGAAGCTCATGATATTAGATGACACATCTGTGTGTGTGTATGCGTGCGTGCGTGCGTGAGAGAGAGAGAGAGTG
>NC_085879.1:1150000-1162500 GCF_034702125.1 Engraulis encrasicolus
TGATATTTATACATAGATCAATGACGTGCATAAGCGTAAAACCAAACCACCATTGTGAAAACGAAGCAAAAAAATATGGGGCAAATGAGAACACTGTTTTAATGTTTCACTATTACAGCGGATCTACCACATTAGGTACAGTGTAATACCATGTAATACCAGTGTAACACCATGTACCAATTTTGAACTTACATCATGTTTGTGTGTAAGTGGTATAACATGGTATTGCATATTGTTACACTGGTATTACTCTAAATGTTTAGAAAAAATTGTATTGGTAGGCTACTAGCATTAGTTGGTACTGTAGCGAAGGGGAGTAGAGTTGCCCAGCTGGGACTCGAACCCAGACCTTCTGGGGTAGTAAACCGGGGCTCTGACCGCTACACCAAAGAGCCAGGCTCGTTGGCACATTAGTCAGAACACACCCACAACCCTAGTGATGGTCACTCCATCACACTGCCTTCCCCTTCGGGAAGCGCACCCGTGCGCTTCACACACTCATGGTGTACCTCACGCAACTGCCCATCATGCTTCTCCCATCCAGTGTGCCCCGTCATCAATGCTTCACCCATCACTGGGGTACCTCACACCGGGGTCACCAATCCTGGGGGTCCCTCACATGGAATTACGGCTCACACACCATGGGTACGCTTCCGATGGCCTCACGGTAGCCATCCCACTTCTGACACCATTTGTAGCGAAGGGGAGTAGAGTTGCCCAGCTGGGACTCGAACCCAGACCTTCTGGGGTAGTAAACCGGGGCTCTGACCGCTACACCAAAGAGCCTAGGCTGCTTAAGCGTCACAGCTCAGTCTGTGACAGGTACTAGCATTGGTACTAGCATTACTATTAGAATGGATCCAAAAAGTATAGTTCAGAGTAGGAGCAGGTTTTTACACAGAGAGCACAGACAATGGCAGCAACCTGAAACGTCTGCTCTACTCTGCTCTGAGAAAAATAAAAATAAAACCTCCTTGTGCTTGACCTTAGTGTCTTATTTAGTGTGCGAACCTGCTCCTACTTTGAGCACTTGAAAAGATTATTTTACTCACACCTCAGAATTGCGTAATTGTACAATGATGCATTCACAATTCCTGCAAATTATCTGACAAGGCGTATACCTCATACAAGAACCCCATCGCCCATACCCCCTCCTTCAATTGTATCACAGTAAATTGACACATTTAAATGACCTGCAAATTGCATAACTGGATCACTTGTCACAAGGTAGCTCAAAGACACCCACCCATGACAGTACTTCTTAATTGTTCGAAAGTCTGTGCTGTCTGCCTCTGACCTTGTCATCCATAAAGTTCCACTCAGTTACATTTGCCTCCATATTACATCTGATCTGGACCACACCTTCTGGAAGACAATCTTGTTGCCAGACAACTGACCAATTAGCAATTGACGTAGGGACGAAGGGGGGCATTCAAACAATGATACATTCTGTATGATAGCACAAGCAGATTACATGATCAAACATTGATTGAGTGAAACCAGAAGCACATTTCAACTCTAAAGTTTAGGCTTCCCATCAATAATTGTTTCTCAATTCGTTCGGTCCAGACCCTCTGCAAGAATGAAATACAGGGGTAGGGTGGCAGGAGCTATCTGTCAATAATCCCAATGAATACTTTTCTTTTCCTCATATAGCCTATACTCTCCTTTCTGGCTTCAGACAGGGACAGATTATGATTCAATGGGGCCCTGGGTCAGACAAGACGAGAGCCCCCCCTGGGCCCAGCAGGCCTGTGTCCCTGTCCCTGGCTTCAAACCAGATATGTACTGTACATGCACAGCACCATTTAACACCATATAAAAGAGAATAAGAGCTGAGGCTGTTTATTTTACCCCCTGCTCTCCTCTCCTCTCCTTCCTCCCCCTTTCCCCTCCACTCATGTTGTGTAACAGCTCAGTGTTTACTGAAGCCTCTCGATGCCCCATTCAGCTGAGAGGATAATAACGGGAGCAACACACTTGCTCTTTAACCCTTTAGCTCCCAGGACAATTATAGAATGCTGCTGCTCTTCACCAAGGATAAAAAAAGACAATTTTGGTGATACTTTAAAAGCAATTAAAAGTGTCAATTACAAGTCACTTTCATATTAAAGTTGAGAAAATACTGCTTTTAATTATACATTATAGGGCTATATAAATGATTGATAATTAAGAGTATCTATCTATCTATCTATCTATCTATCTATCTATCTATCTATCTATCTATCTATCTATCTATCTATCTATCTATCTATCTATCTATCTATCTATCTATCTATCTATCTATGTCTATGTATATCTATCTATCTATCTATCTATCTATCTATCTATCTATCTATCTATCTATCTATCTATCTATCTATCTATCTATCTATCTATCTATCTATCTATCTATCTATCTATCTATCTATCTATCGGTCAGTATCGGTCATACTATCTGTCTCTAGGCTACATAGGAAGAGAGAAAGAAATCAAATAATAGCAAAATTCAAAGTGTCAAAGGTCATGGAAGCCAATAGCATTTCCAAGCTGATCCTACGGAAAGCAGTGTATCCATCCACTGTGACACGATGCTCTCCACTCCCTAATGCAGGGCTGGAGTGGCAGAGAGGCCTCTCACCGTACATTTTGCATTTTTAATTAAACTTAGCATCGAACTGAATAGGGGTTAAGTTTACCCAACTTAGTGTTGATATAAGACGACAGCATTTACTGTGTACAGATGAGGCAGCCTTTGGGGAACTAGCACACACACACTCCTGTGTGTGTGCCACAATGAAATGAAGTTTCACACGGCTTCTAAATCTATTGTGTCACTCCAGCTACGCACTGAGAAAGCAGATTGAAATGTGTGCTTTACACTTACATTTGCTTGTTCCACCAAAGCCATTTTGTAACAGTCTCCTTTCGAGCATGCCATGAAAATACTTCCACCTAGAAGCCTCTCTTTTTTATCAAGAGTCAACAGCAACTTCTGATTTTTTTTAAGTGAGATATTTCAGCCTGTTCTCGGAGGGGTTGTGATTGGAAATAAAAAGGTATGGACATGGATATGGTATGGTAATGTGATGTGTCCTTGCCAAGAGATTGCCATCCACAAGCACAGGATGAAATCAAGGTGAAAATGTGACATTTACAGCTTAGAGCCATATAAGCAATGCTGAAGCTTTCAGTCTTATGACAAATTTGAGTGTGTCTTGTTTTGACCCTTTTTTCTGTGGTGTGATAATATAGCATGATGACAATAAAAGCAAAAGCATCAACAAGGCTTTACATGTGCAGTTGTCTAAAGCAGACTTTGGTAGACTTGTGTATTGATTGATTGATTGACTGATTGATTATTGATTGCTTGGCAACATTGATTGGTATTGATGTATGTATAAACATTTTGATATATTGGTGGTGGATTGATAGCCATATGTGTGTTACTACCATTGAGAGAAGAACATTACTCTTGTTACTACAGAGAATAGAAGAAGAGTAGAATGTAAAAACTTTGTTGCCATACTGCATTCTGTCAATCAGTGTTCCATCACTCTCCATAGTAACCTATTGCTTATTGCATCAGCATTCTGGAACATGATGCTATTGATTATGGAACATTCTACAGTGCTTGACATTTTAATCACTAACATTTTTGAGAAGGCTTTGTTTATCCAAGCATTTGTATAGGCCTAGTTATTGCTGTATTTTGATATTTTGAGAGTTTTTAAAAAAATACCTTAAAGAAGAAGTCCAGTTTTTTGAACATTAAGGCCATTTTCTGAGTGGTCTGCAATGTTTTAGAGTCCTCCTCACCGTTTATTTCATGTTTGTTGCAGTCTCTGTTATTTGGCTGATTTGGATTTGATCTCAACCAGCTTTAGAATGGCCGTCTATGAGCACCTGCAACTCTGTTCTTAAAATCACCTTAAACATTTGTTTTCGAAAGTCTACAGCTCACAAAGTGGTTAGGGGTGTTCACTAGCAGTCCCTAACAAGTTTCAAGGCGAAATATGGCTTCTGTCATTTTTTATTTGCCATTTTGTGAAAGAAAGTGAAAGTGAAAGTGAAACTTAATTTACAAATTGCTACATAAAACACACATAAACTCGACAGATGCCATATTTCGCAACAAAAATTGTTAAGGAACACCAGTGAATACTGCTGAACACTTGCTGAGTTGCATATTCTTGAAAACAAATGTTAAAGGTGATTTTAAGAACAGAGTTGCAGGTGCCCATAGACGGTCATTCTAAAGCTGTTTGAGATCAAATCCAAATCAGCCAAATAACAGAGACTGCAGCAATCATGAAATAAACGGCGAGGGGGACTCTAAAACATTGCAGACCACTCAGAAAATGGCCTTAATGTTCAAAAAACTGGACTTCTCCTTTAAAGAAGAATGGCATACAAAATGAGCATTGAGGCCATATGTATGTCTTTTTCAATGCTTGATATAAATAACAAAACAGAGGCCTGGACATTCGACGCAATTGAGAGGATGGAGGTTGATCCTCCATCTAGAAAGAGGAGACGGGAGGAAACCTATGTTAACCTCAGGAAGAGGTCCTTTGTCCTTCCTCATGGCAAAAGGAGGGCCCTCTGTTGAAAATGTATGCATTTTTTAATGCAAAATTGTTATTTAGGCTATGTAAAGACTAGTATTGTGATCATTTTCATTTTTTATTGGTTTTTTTAATGTTTAATAACGAGTGTGATAATATGTTATTTACTGAAACTACTTTTGATTAATTGTCAGGCAAGAGGGAAAGGCCAGACCAACGGGCCCAGTAGGCTCCAGCTTCCTCCAATCGGATCAGGCAGGAGCACTGGGAGAGCCGCTCCTAGGACTTGGGTGCCACCGAAAGACCCCATCAATCCCAGAAGGGCTCTGTTCCACGGCTACCGAACAGCTCCATGGGTCAGACCGCAGGAGACAATTTTTAATAAAACTGTTTTTTACTTTTGTAAACCTGATATCCCATTCTCCGTTGTATTTTTGTACACATAAAATTATCATGAAATTAAAATAAAATGCAACAAAAGAATCAACTAATCAAACAACCAACCAATCAATCAATAAATCAATGTTTACAAGTCACCAGAGGGGGGTCTGGTCTACATCAGAAATGCCCAAGCTGTTTTTGGCCCCAGGCCAGGCCTGGAGCCATAGCAATGGAAAGCATAGGGTCAGACCAGCGAGCTCCAGCCTATGCCAAAGATGGCCCAGCCCCACCCACTGGACTGCTATGCAGACGCCCCGGGTTCAATTCCCGACCCGGGTTCGATTCCCGACCTGGGTCATTTCCTGATCCTCCCATCTCTCTATTTGTGTTGTTCTCATATCAGTTAAAGCGCACAGAGCAGTAGTAGGCTTGATGCCGTTGCAAAACTAAGAGAGTTGAATTACAAACGTGATTTTGAATCTGAAACCTACATTGAGCAGAGTTCGAATTATTGATATTTAGTAAGCTTATTTTTCAGCTCTAGAATGTGAATGACCGGCTTATGTTGGCAATTGTGGCATATGCCAAACACATTTGCAGAGGCGACATGACAGGCTGTATTTCGTAATCAAGTATTCCATCTAAAATATGTAAATATAAGCATGTGTTGTTGACTGTGAAAATACATTGAAAAGGGTCTGATGTTTTCATCTTTCGTGTAGGCCTATATCAACTGTAGAAATTAAAGAGTGTTTGTGTAGCCATCCAATCTTGGATGGCAATCTCCAGTTTCTTTTAAATTGCTGAATCACTGCAGAGCAGCATACATCTCAAACTCAAATATCTAAACAATAACTGAATACAAACATATGTTTTATTGTGAAAATACATCAGAAGAGCCATGAAAAACTGTTAGCACCACCAGGCGCTCATGGCCGCTATCAACAGCAATCTGTAGGTCATGTTAATCTGGCCCTGGTAAAGGAGAACTCTTGTTTCTTCCGTGACCAACTCGTGCCCTTGCCCATCTCTATATATACACACACTCTGTATGCCCGCACAAGCATGCACACATGCACATAGATGCTTGGTTGACGTTTAAGGGCAAAACGCAAAAAAAAAAAGTTTTTACAATTCCTGAAAAAAATGATGGAAAAAATTGGAATAAAGCACTTAGTGGTCCGTGGAATTTCGCCATATTTTTGCCCATATTTTGCCCATTTTTGGGAAAATGTGTCCTGTATCAACACATTGCATAGGCATGTCACACCGCAGGAAAATGAAGTCACTCCACAGGAAATTCACTGAATTAAGGCAATTTTAATCCTTTTGTATACATGACTGACATCTGAGCTCATGCTAACTTGATAATTATATTGTGTTTAATCTTAATATGTGTTTTCATTTATAAAAAAAACTTTTTTTCCTTCTATAAGAGCAGTCACACCACAGGACACCATAAAATGAACCTAAGCATTGTGTGACATAAACATTGCAATATGAAGACATTAATAGTCACCTTAAACTTCCAAGGCACTCTCCAATAACTGAGGTACTGACTGGTTAGGAGCCAGTCTTTAAGACCCTTGTAGTTGGCCTTGCAGCTGCCCATTCACAAACATTGACATACAAACCCCAACTCCGGTGAAGTTGGGACGTTTGGTAAACAGTGAATAAAATCAAAATGCTATCATTTTCAAAACATTCAATCTATTCGTTAGATGGAGAATAGTGAAAAGACAACATATTAAGTGTTAAAACCGAGAAAAAAATATTGTTTTGGGAGACATATGTACTCATTTCTAATTTGATAAATCCAACACGTCTCAAAAGAGTTGGGACGGGGACAATAAATGGCAGCAAATGTCGAGGAAGACTAAAAACTAAATAAAAGACAACACTTAACAGTTAAATACATTAACCGATGAGATGATTTTATATAAAAAACAGTGTTAATTCCTATCTTGGACATGATTTCACCAGCTTAAATGATGGGTGTATTCCTTGTCATGTTTTGCAATGTTTTCCTTTCTGTAGTGCTTACAGTGTGACAGGTCTTGACCAAAAGCCCACCATTTTATCACCTGCTGGTCCTTATGATGGAGCCAAACTGTTAAAACATAGTAGAGAATGCAATTTGACCTTACTATGTGGCAGTATTCGAAGATCTCCCTTCAAAATATAATGCATGAGTGGCTTTTCATGCTGTTTAAAACCCATTTATACCATTCAGCACTGTATTTAACTCTACAGATGAGTGAGAACATCTTAAACAATGCACTACTGCACCCGCATGCCATCATGGAGGCTGACTTTTGAAGTTAGCACTAACACAAGTTGGATGGTCCATTTTCACTGTAGCACAGGATGTGCAATGCTCTATTATTGTCAAAAAGAATGGACTTCTAAAACTTCTGCTGACTTCTGTAAGCAAAGGACAGTTTCCCATGTCTTCTGGGTCTATTTCAAGTGAGCTCAAGTGCTTAGGAGAATGTTAAACCCCTGTATCATTTGCACGCATTAAGCATTCTTAATATGGTCAATTTCAGCTCTAATTCCTGGAGTGCTAGAGTGAGACTACAGCCAATATATATTTCATGATGTCATGAACCTATACAATGATTTTAATAACAAAAATATGTCTTATATACACTCAATCGTGGTAAATCAAAGGGAATTCAAAAATGTATGTAATAACTATGGTAATTATTCCCTTTGCATCTTTAATTCTGAGTGACTCAGCCTCTCTGTGATGATCTTATACCTGGACACCTATATTGTCCGTCAGTACAATTCATTTTGAAATGTTCTTCTTTGTTGTTTTATCTTATTTGGATGTTTACTAAATTTCACTGATCCCCGTCCCAACTTTTTTGAGACGTGTTGCATTTATCAAATTAGAAATGAGTACATGTCCCCCAAAACAATATTTTTTCTCGGTTTTAACACTTAATATGTTGTCTTTTCACTATTCTCCATCTAATTAATAGATTGAATGCTTTGAAAATGATAGCATTTTGATTTTATTCACTGTTTATCAAACGTCCCAACTTCATCGGAGTTGGGGTTTGTACATGTCACCCCACAGGACGCAATTTGTGTTACGAAATTTAACTTGTAGTTATTACTACTTGTAGTATTACTGTCTTTTTTCACACGAGTTTTTTTCACATTCACATATCTTAATATAAAGTTAATATTTATGCAATCATGCCAAATGCTTCATACATTATTCAAAATGTTGTTGGTTAATTTATATATATATATTATATTCCAGGTTTCATTAATGTTGCAGTCACACCGCAGGATAATTGACATATAAACCTTTACATAAATCTTAACAAAAATGTTTCTTCTCATCTAAGACTAATATGAAACATAATGTACCACATCTTCTTTCATTCACATTTGTTTTTTAAAGGAAAAATAACAGTTTTGTAGGTTTTTAACCAACGTTGCGAAAAAACAAGGCGTCACGTCAACCACCCAGATACATACACATTCTCTCTCTCTCTCTCTCTCTCTCTCTCTCTCTCTCTCTCTCTCTCTCTCTCTCTCTCTCTCTCTCTCTCTCTCTCTCTCGCACACACACACGAGTGGGCATGCACGCAGGCACGCAGGCACTCAGGCACGCACACACGCACACCATCATCTTTGGCATTGGGAGTGACTGGGGCAGGGCAGGGCAGGGAGAGTTTGTCCAGGAGACTCCCCTGCCCTCTTGGTTGGCGGGGCACTGCAGTGGTGTGCTCCCTCCATGAGAGATAGGGTTGCACCAGCAGGCCAGACTGATGTCCTTACCACGGAGAGCAGTCGGTGGAAATATGAACCGCATATTGATCAGCAGGGAACTGAGAGATGGAGAGAGGGGGAAAGGGGAAAGTCTGCTGCAGCTAATGTGGAAGAGGGAGATGTCTGGGCAAGGGCACACAATAGAATTTGTAAGACTCAAGTGAACTTGAATGCTGTGTTTGTATGTATTTGTGTCATGGTACAAAGTACATGAACAGTGACATACTGTAACTTAACCCCTTAAGTCACAGCCTCATAAATTAGCTGTTACCAGAATGGCAATGGCCAAGTCGTAATGTATTACTAAAGGCCCTGTGCACTGTCATAGTAGTGTAGTACTATAGTAGTTAACTTTCAATGTCTATTACAGCGTGCCACAGGAGGTACGGCATGCATTAAGGGGATACAGGTGCACTATGTACTATTCTTGGCAGTTTCTTTCCAGAGTTAATGATGGCCATTCACAAATGTTGCCTTTTCACAAATACTTACCACCACTATCAAAGCATTCTGAGCATTCATTATGACTAGGAAAATTGTACTTTTCATACATGAAAAAGTGGATATTCTGGTTTCACTTTATTTTAACGGTTCACTATTACAGTGGATCTACCACATTAGGTACAGTGTAATAACCAGTATACCTGTAACAATATTTAATACCATGCAATACCAGTGACACCATGTACCAATTTTTGTACTTAAATCTAGGGTCAGGGTTGTGGTTGGTTGGTACATGGTATTAAATATTGTTACACTGGTTATTACACTGTACCTAATGTGGTAGATCCACAATAATAGTGAACAATTAAAATAAAGTGTTATCCGATCTTCTCCTTATCCTCTACTACTAGTACCTTCCTGTACTTTGGTCATACTAGTATATTATTATTTAGTGAATATTCATGAAAAGATCAAATTTGGCAAAAGGCAGAGTAGTTTCATTGAGCAGCATTGTTACAATACTCTGGCCACTATCCTACACAACTGCACACAAGTGCAAATCGAAATGGGTTCCAATTACCAAAGAAGAAAGAGACACGTAAAATGATTATGGTATGCTCCAGGCTGGATGTATTGACTGCCACAGTGGCAACAGACTTTGGAGGGGAGTAATGAGGTTTGTAGGGTGTGTAGCGATGGTGTGAACGTGTGAAAAGCAAAGAGCAGACATCTAGATTTGTAAAATACAGGCGAGGATGTGCCGCCAGACAAAAAAGCATGACATGTACAAGACAGGGCGTGCATAAGTGCATGCATGTGTGCATCTGGCCCGTGCCTGTGTGTGTGTGTGTGTGTGTGTGTGTGTGTGTGTGTGTGTGTGTGTGTGTGTGTGTGTGTGTGTGTGTGTGTGTGTGTGTGTGTGTGTGTGTGTGTGTGTGTGTGTGTGTGTGTGTGTGTGTGTGTGTGTGTGTGTGTGTGTGTCTGTGTGTGTGTCTGTGTGTGTGTGTGCGCGTGCGTGCGTGCGTGCGTGCGCGCGTGCGTGCCTGTGTCCTACAAAAACAGGAGACGCAGGCCACAATGAATGAAAGCCGTCCTCTTCCCTCAGGCAAGGTGAAATGATCAGGGATGATCGAACAAGCACCACTGTGCACAGCTGCATACCTCTGTAGTGTTTTGTACCTCCATTTGGGCATCTGAAGGAACACAGTAATGTAACCCACTTTGGCCCAGCTTCCTCTCCTCTCCACTCTTCCACTCCCTGCTTGTCTGCTCAGGTAAAAGGTCGGCTGGTGGTCTGGATGATAACCTGAAAAAAGACACAGCGGGGGCATTGGGGCATTGCCAAGAACACTTATGACAGAGATTCTTTAAGTATAGAGATATGCCAACATAATAGGTTTCTATGGGCACCTAACATGACCAGGTTTGCCTAAAAGGGCGTGTCATAATGCTCCTAGCATTGAATAGAACAGTCCTCAGGTCTGCCTAGGTCTGCCTAAAGGGGGATTTCCCCCCCAATAATAGAACCCGGAAACAATGGGCCAATGGAACCTCTCTCTCTCTACTCTCTCTGCTTATGAGGCTCTCATGAAGCTGACTCAAGATAGTGACACAATATCCTATCCTCAAGACACATAAACACACACACATACACAGACACCCTTACAAACATGTATTCTCTTAGACACCCAAACATACACACACAGACATGGATGCATGCACGCACGCATGCACACACACACGCACACCTCATCCCCCGTCCCGCAGTACACAAGAACACAAAACGGAACATAAATAATTGCTGAGGGAGATGCGAGGCCGTAACCCACGACAACGGTGAGTAGGAGAGGGCTTGCCTCCAGGCTCTCCCTAGCAACCAGTGGCACCATTTCAAAAGCAAACACATACACAAGTCAACCTCCATCCCCAACGTATACACACACACACACATATACTGTACATACAGATGCGCACACACACACCTTTTCATAAGCACAGACATACCAAACACACACACACACACACGCACACGCACACACACCCACGCACACACGAACACACGCAAGAACGTACGCACGCCCGCATGTGCGCACACACGCAAGCACGCACGCGCAATCATAACAACGAGACGACATGGCCTGATGTCTTGCTGTGGGATCAACACTGAAGCGGCGCACAGTGCTGAGCAGCGGCAGCAGCAGCCCCAGCGTCCAATCAGCTGCGTATCCATAATTTATACTGTACACAATGCAATCAACAGACACCGGGAGAGCGGCAGCAACAACAGGCTCATTTGTGAGGCCCTTAATAAGCGAAAAGGGCCATATATCCGAAACACACAAACATGTGCATGCTCACACGCTCACACACAGGCCCGCTGACAGCTCACGGCAGGCCCAGGACAAAAACATCTGACTGACAAAGACCCAGTACGTACAATGTAATTAGGCCTCATTTCTTTTTGCGCTGGACCTGGTACAGCTGACCCATTTGTGCCCCCCATCTACTTCCCTGCGCATGCGCACACGCACACACGCACACACGCACACACGCGCACACACACACACACACCAAGGCACACCCTACAATACATGATCAAACACACAAACCTTGCATAAAACACAAGGCGACTGCAACTCAGCATCACATAGTTCATAACATCGCATACAAGCACAAGCACATCCATTCATCAAATGCTTCATTAAACTCTATATGTGAGTATGTAGCAGCTTTTACGAGAGAAAAAAAACATTCTTGATATATGTGGTACATTACTATTAAGTTTTTTTTCACAAGTTTGCAATCATTAGGTTAATATTTTAGCACATCAATGTCATTAACACTTTTTAGCACTTCAAAAGAGGCACAGCTGATTCCATTCACACCTCTGCAGATCTGTGCCACGGTGCATTGAATGGTGCAAATTACACACAGCATACCATCATCTTTAGGGATCACAGGCTTGACACTAGGTAACTCTCTATAGATTTAATTACAGGTGTTACGATACCCACGACACAGACCCATTGCACACATTCATCATTATTGAGACAGAGAAAGGAAAAAAATATGCATGCATGGACATACAGCACATTCATATACACTTCATTCAGCCCATTTGGAGACACACAGACTTAGAAGTACACACATGCATGTACAGCTTACATGCACAGACAAACACGCACACATGCGCAAACGCACGCACACACACCCAGAGACACTTAATGTAACTGGATATAATGGCTATTCACACAGATTGTTCATAAACATGCCTTAGGGCCGTGCTCAGGGGCAGGCTACATATTCACATGATGTGCGTCGACCTCATGAGACGAT